>NC_056522.1:362087144-362113523 GCF_019175285.1 Sceloporus undulatus | reverse complement strand
CTACATTTTTCCCGTTTTGGAGGTCCGGAGTTATGGCAACCCTACGTGAATTGAACCCTGGTCTCCAGAGTCATGCTCCAACATTCAAACCACTACTCAGTTTATTTCAGCTATTTCAAACTGATCACAAATCATAAAAGTAGTGTACACTTACTTAACTGTCCGCTACGCTGTTACGAGGAGGGCTTATTCTGTCTTAGCCCCGAGACTCTGGAACGCACTCCCTAATGAGCTCCGCATGTCCACTTCCCTTGATGTTTTCAAGAAAAACTTGAAGACTTACCTTTTTCGTCAGGCATTCCCCCCCATGAACGTTGGTGTTATTTTTCTCCCCCCTGAATGTGACGTTTTTCCATTCTGTCAGCCTTGTAATTGTATTGTTGTTTTTATCTTGTTATTTTATTGTATATTGTGTTTTTAAATTGTTTTTACTATGCTGTAAACCGCTATGATCCATGGAATAGCGGTATATAAATAATTTTATTATTATTATTATTAGCTTAGTGGAGGAGATGGGTGAGGAGAGGCAACATTTTGCCTTTCTCAGTAGGCTCAGGCAAAAGCAAACTCCTTCAGTCTCTCCTAGCTTATCTCTTCTTCCTCATTAAAAACTTTTGCCATATTTCCCATTCTCTGCATTGCTTCACCAAACATGACCCCTTTTCACCTGCAAAACATTAGAGGGTGTAGCTACTGGTGTCACTGTGGGAGTGTGGCGGGTTCGGACTGTACCGAGTGACACCCAGAAGATTGGTGACACCTAGTTGGGCCCTCTAGAAGGGGGCACATGGTCCTTTCTGGCTGCTCTATCCCAAGCTCCCTCTTAAAGAGAAAGCCCAGGACTGGAGGAGTGTGCCCTTTGGTTGCTGCCACCCTCCCACACTGCGTGATACCGAGCATGGGGACACCACTGGGTGTAGCATGTCCATGATATCATTTCAGGAATTCCTTCATTTTCACAACCTTAATGTGCAAAGCCAAGTTTAGAACTTCTTTAGCAACAATACAGCAACCTTTGAACCATAAGCATAGCCTTGACGATTGTGGACCCTGAGAAAGATTGGACTGCTGCAATTGCTATGTCACTGAAGATAACTTTGCCATTTGGAAAAAACAAGGGACCAAGAAGGATGAGTTTGGCATTCATCATTTCTGTTTCTGCTTGAACAGACATAGACAAAGCAATGCAGTCAGAAACAGAAACTGAACTAAAGTCTGAAGAAATGAAAGTGACTTCAGGATGTTGGAAGTGAAAGTGTCAATTTTTTTTAAGGTTTGCATTCTGCTATTTCAGCCTTTCCAGTGAAGAAAACAAAAGGGAAACCAAGGTTGGAAGAACAACTTGAAACCTTGTATATTCTATTTTTGGTATGAAACTCTCAGACCTAAATCCAACTGCTAGTGCCAAATACTGATATCTCACCTTATACCCAAGGAACTCAGGGTAGCGTACAAAAATATTGATTTAAATAACAGTAATTTGAACAGATTAAAAATAGAACAACAAATTAGAAATGTAGTGCTGTTTATAACCAGTCAAAACAGTTTTAAGACTTTTAAGACATAGGAAAGCCAGTTGAAGGAGTGTGTCTCCCTGTATATATCTGCCCAAAGTTGGCCCATGGAGAGGCTTTCCTATGTGTCTCATCAGTGGGAATAACACATGGGTGAAGCCATGAGAAAAGACCTTCTCTTCCATGGCATGCTGGTTACGGAATATCCTCCCCTCAGAGAACTTACTGCTGCCAATCCTGGTATCATCCCCGTATCAAATGGAAAACACAGCTTTAAAAAAACCAACCCATTGGGCCTGATTGATTTTATCAAAATCTGCATGTGTGTGATTTTTAAGTCTTAAAACTGTTTTGACTGGTTATACACAGCACTACATTTCTAATTTGTTGAGAGAACCAATAGATTAAATGGATTTATTTAAATGTGGACTTAACATTCACCAGATGATTGAATGGGGCTACTTCAGTTAGAACTGTGTAAATTTACAGCGCTTTATAAATAAAGGTTAATAATAATAATAATAATAATAATAATAATAATAATAATAACAACAACAACAACAACTAGGAATTAAATTTAAGTCACAATCACATCTCCACTGTAAAAGGGTACAAACCTCTTTCAGTGCTGACTGGTGGCTTCCATGTCAGTGGAACTGTGAATCCATCATAGGATTTAGAGGCTGTACAGACCGTCCCTTTTAGAGCCACATCTGGGCTGTGGCAACTGCACACTGTGGCCCTGATCTTGCCTTTCCATAGCGCAAAAAGAAGCCACAAAAAGTGGCTTCTTTCTGCACCATGGAAAGGGTTCCATAGCCACCAGCACCATAGCTTTTTGGTGCTCCTTTGACACTGTGTCATGTAGACACAGCGCCAGAGGAGCACCACAATGACGCCGCCCAACATGTGGTGTGGCATGCAGCATCACACCAGCCTGGGGACAGAGTTGGGCTGGGTTGTATGGATGCTGCCCCCTGCCTTAGTCTCCAGGGCAGCCTTAATGGCCAGTCTGTACACCATCCAAAATTTAAATAAGCTATTCAAAGTCCTGAATCTTATCTCCAAAATAGGTTCAGCATCTTGGCCCAAGTCTACACAAGTTCTGCCTGAATCTGTGCCGATGAGGACATACTGTATCGTACATGCCATTTCCCCATATCTGGCACAATCAGAACACAGGGCTCAATTAGCAGCAAACTCATAGTAAAAATGCCTTAAAATGGGTTTTAAAAACTCACAGTTTGCTGTGGACAGTGTTGTCCGCATGTGTCCCATTAATTTGTGCTGGATTAGGAGGCAGGCAGGACAGATTACTTGGTAGGTACCAACATTTTCAGTCTGTTTCTGCTGCTGCTGTCAGCTCTCAAAGCCAGGACAGATTGGAAAGAGAAATAGCAGAACTGGATTATATCAACAAACTGCAGTCCATCAGCAGTGGGTTGAACAAAGAGAATAGTTTCCTGGCACACCACAAACATTAAAACACTAGCTAACCCCCCAGCCTTATGGGGGGTCTCTCTTGGCCAATTCATCACACATCTTCTTTTTGGCTCCCACACTATATCCCAATACTCATTCATATGCTTATTGGCTCACCCTGGCTTTAGGCAACATCCTTGCTTGTTAGCTAATCTCCACACCTCCAGTGTTTTGTATTCCTATACACATTTTCACACAGACTGCTATATAGGTTTGTCCCTGGACTTTCCACTCCACCAAGTGCATCTTAGGAAGTAGGATCAAGTCTGAAATCACATGCTACCAACTTCTAGCTTTCATTTAGTCTCAAAAGTGCTGCAAGATCCCTTTGTATACTGATTTTCCACACTAACATGGATAATTCTCAGTGAACGACTGATTACACCAGGGCTAGACAACCCATTGCCCTTTGGATGTTTCAGACAAAAAATATGATTTGCTTCAGCCAGCATGGATAATGGTTAGGAATGATGAGAATTGTAGTCCAGAATATCTGGAGTGCACCACAATATCTACCCCTGGATTTTATAATGGCAGCAGTATTGGAAACAAAGAGGTATTGATCCTTGTATAAAATGATAAGTGGGAGAAGGAAGCCTAGAATTTTGCTGCTCTTCTCTGTCCAAGGGAGGAGTAGAAGATCTGATTCCAGTATTTTAAAATTCTGTCCATCCACTTCCTTTGTTCTCTTATTTCCCACTGATCCCAAACTTTCCATTTTCATGGGTTTATTTTTGGTGTGTCCTGCCATAGTTTTTTAAAGGGCATGAACTCAAATAGGTAACGAAATCATATATCTGATGAAGTGAACTCCAGCTAATGAAAGTCTAATAAATGTATTAGTCTTTAAATTGCCAAAAAGATTCTTTGTTTTCATTCTCCTTTCTGCTTTATTCTCAGCTCTTGAGATAGGGATGGACACAAATCCAAATAATAACTAAATAAAATAAATAAGCCACATATGGTGTTGAATGTTGGTCTTAGCTGTGGTTGATTCGTTGTCTATTCAAATGTTTTAATCAGAACTGGATTTGCAGAAGGAGGTGCATCCAACTCTAGCCAAGGAAACATGTCTATGCTTGCAGAATGCATACTTCACTGACTAGAACTGTGTGTGAAATGTGGGCCGAGGGCCACATGCTGCTCTCCAGGTGTTCAGTAAACAGAAGGATGAAAAACAGGGAGTGGTTGAAAGCAAAACTAGATATAAACAGAAAGTTGTTAAGACTTAAATAGCAATCAACAAAGGGGGCACAGAAGCCTTTTAAATGGCTTACCATACCACATTTTGTTGTATGGGCAATGGCACACTTTGTCTGAGATGTAAAATCCTCTCAGCATAGCATAAATATCTTAATGTGGAGATGTGCTACACAAGTACTCTGCAACCCCCATAAGGAATATCATCATTGAACAACAGTGTACTGTACCAAGTACCACTGTGAAATAAGCAATGTGTAATGTCATTATACAACCACAATGCATGCTGTTGCTGTATGCCCAACTTCACTTCCATCAATGTTAGCAGAACACAGGTTGAGTCTCCCTTATCTGGAATTCTGAAATTCAAAATACTCCAAAATCCAAAACTTTTTTCATAGATGGCTGAAATAGTGACACCTCTGCTTTCTTATGGTTCAGTATACACAGACTTTGCTTCATGCACAAAATTATTACGGTATGTATAAAATTACCTTCAGGTTATGTGTATAAGGTGTATATGAAACATAAATAAATTTCATCTTTAAATGTGGGTTCCATCTCCAAGACATCTCATTATGTATATACAAATATTAAAAAGTCTTTTAAAAACCCAAATCAAAAATACTTCTGATCCCAAGCATTTTGAAGATGATCTATACATCTTTTGCAAATCATTCACCCCACACACATAGTTCAACCTACACATGTGTATATCAGTAACACAATGCCAGCCCGTGACCTAAGTTCAATTGCTACTCCCTACAAGAGTAGCAATCAATCAGTTGAATCAATAGGATTTACAGAAGTGTTCAGTAACTGATTCAAAAGGTCTACTCTGCTTGAGAATAGCAACTGGATTTAGGCCATTACTATCAGAGCAGGAAGTGACCATTAAGTCCACAGTGTAAAATTGCCTAATTGCCCCACTTTTAATAGCTAGGTAGAAGAAAGAATTTAAGAGGTTTTCTCCTCTTCTACTCAATTATTAAAGGTGCCTCTTTGACTTAAAACTTAAAGCTGTGCTCTTTCTCCCCAGTCATTCTAATTTCCAGTATGTGAGTCATTATACAGGTTGAGTCTCCCTTATCCAGAATTCTGAAATCCACAATATTCCAAAATCCAACATTGTAAGCATGGGTGGCTGAGACAGTGACACCTTTGCTTTCTGATGGTTCTGTACACACAAACTTTATTTGCATAGAATTATTTAAATATTATGTATAAAATTACCTCCAGGTGACATGTATAAGATGTATATGGAAAAGAAATAAGTTCCAGGTTTAGACCTGGTCCCATCTCCAAGATAGCTCATTATGGATATGCAAGCATTCCAAAATCCCAAAAAATCCAAAATCCTAAACACTTCTGATCCCAAGCATTTCTGATATCGGAGTCTCAACCTATATAAAGAAGTTATGACAATATGTTTCTGATCTAAGAAACAATAACTACAGCTCAAGTGGTCAAACTTTACTGCTCAACAAACATTTATCATCATTTTCATCATCATCCCAATCTTGCCTCTTTCCCGGTTTGGGATTCAAGGCAGCTTACCAGAGTTAAAACCAAGATACTTAAAATTCACAAAATACAAAAGTTAAAATTGTAATTAAACTACCAAGGCATTAAAACCTGTCTTTTTAAAAAGAGAGTAGGAAACAGAATATCCAGTACATTTTCCAAGACCCCATCCCCCTAAGCAATCAGTCTCAAAGTTCTGCTGAAAGAAAAAGCTGCCTTGAATTCCATCTCAGGAGAAAGGCAGGATATAAATTCAATCAATCAGATCTCCACTTGGGAGGATGACACTCTCTGAGAAAAGGGTTCCAGAGCTTGGGAGGAGCCACTGAGAAGACTATTTCTTCTGGTTCCTTCAGATATCCTTCTGAGAATGGTGGGATAAAGAGAAGGGCCTCCGCAAAAGATCTCCAAACATGATCAGGTCTGTAAGTGAGAACATAGTCCTTCAGATAACCTGGACCTGGGCCAAGACCTGGTTAACACTTGAGAATACATAAATCGTGGCTAATTTGAGAGATCTATTTAATTAATTTCATTTATATGCTGGCTTTCTCATGGAAAAGGGCCCGGCTAGCCATGTCGGTAATGAACAACATAAAACAAAAATCCAAAATATTATTCATAGTGTACGTTTTTTTTGCTGTTTGGAGTTGCCCCACTGGCTGTCAATGCCTTTATTAGGCCAGACCGATGTAAATGTATAACCAAGATTTAGCTGTCTTGTTGTTGATGTGTGCCTTCAAGTCATTTCTGACTTATGGCAACCTGAAGGTGAACCTATCCTGGGGTTTTCTGGGGGTTTCTTGCAGTCACCTAAGATCACCCAGTGAGTTTTCCATATCTGAGCAGGGAACTGAATCCTGATCTCCAGGTTTGTAGTCTAATGCAAATCATCTTGTCTACCAAAATATAAAGAAACGAAGAGTTTACAATGTCACACCACACTACAGACAGTTTACCTCATGGAAACATTTCCAGAGGAGTCTTGCTATCAATAGAGCAGCTCTTTCCCCCAGATACAACCAAGCAAGATTTAAAACAGCTGAAACACAAGACATGTTTCTAAACTTTAGTGAAGTAAAGCTAGATAGTGTACACAGTGTGCATCATGAAAAGGATTCCGACATGGCCTGTCCAATATACCCATAGTCTCCACTCTTGGGAAACATGCATCGAGCAGTGGTGGAACCTATGCACTCAGAGCCCTCTCTGTGGGCACAACTCTGTCAACCCAGCACAGAGTTGGCAGAGTTTTTTACTAGAAGCCAGAGGAAACATGGCACTTTGTGATTAAATAAGTGGGTTGTAGTTTTGGGCACTGGGGTCTGTAAAAAGGTTCGCCATCACTGGCATAGAGAATGGATACGGTCCAAAACCCCTCAGTTTCAAATCATGTTTTCCACCTCGCGGTTTGTAGGTGTAGTAAGATAGGGTTGCCATAGGCCGGACCTCAAAAAACGGGGAAAATGTAGGACAAAATTTTCAATGTGGACACACAAAAATGTGTCCTCATTTGAAAATTCTGTCCTACATTTCCCTGGCGATCCGCGGGGCGGGAGGGGGAGGCCAAGCGGTGAGGGAAAGCCTCCACTTAAGGAGGCTTTCCCTCCCCGCCTGGGCCCGGGCCTACCGCGATCGGAGGCCAGGATCAGGGCCTCTCCTCTTTCTGGCCCCGCTGGGACCAGGAAGGAGGGGAGGGGCGGCGGGCGATGCTGGGCCCGGAAGAGGAGGAGGCTGCGCAGGGAGGCGGGGAGGTTGGCGGGCTGCGGCCAAGAGGCGCCGCCTCCCTGCCACCTCCTCCGCCCCAGGCCTGGCTGCCCTCCTTTTTCCTCCGCGCGGCATGCGCGGGGAGGAGGAGGAGGCAGCAAGGCCCCAGGGTTGCCCAGAAACCAAACCCGCTTGCAACGGGCTTTTTCCGGTTTTTGGCTGCACCCTTGCCTGTGACGAGCAGGTGCAGCCACAAAACTGGGAAAAAACCGGTTGCAACCGGGTTTGGCAACCCTAGGTGTAGACAAACGTAGACACCGTCATTCTAATGAAGGATTCTACAAACAAGCATGCCCTGCAATGTTAAGGCTTCCTCTGCTGTCACCAACTGGCCCGGGAAATAAGAATACTTTGTGTATATTGCAAATTAAATAATAACAACACCACTTGCTTGACAAAGTGAGGGGGGGCGGAACCAAAGGTTCAGGTTAAACACTGTTTGCTAAATACTGGAGAGGCCTTCAGGTGAAACAAAAAAATGTGCTTACAAGTGTAGTTTGAGGATTGAGCTGATCTTTTGGCCTTCCTAGACTTTGCTTACTTATGTGAAGGCCAGGCGCTCACCTCTTGTGATAAATGTCTGCCTGCTTAACCCTTGTTTAACATGCTGCCAAGCCAACATGCATTTACAATTGCTGCCAGGTCTGTTGAAGCCCTGGTGTCTTTTTTGTCTTTGTTCAAAGCAAAGGACACTAAGATGACATCGAAGTGTCTAGATTCTCTGTTCCTGTAAAGCCCACTGATGAATAAAACCCAAGATGAATTAAACATTAGAGCTAGCCGTGTTTGGTATGCAGCAAAACAATAACAAAATCCAAAATATGCATTATGCTGATACTGGGGTTTGGTTCCAGGATCCACTCACCCCCGTGGATACCAAAATCCATGGGTGCTCAAGTCCCATTATATACAATGGATCATGCAATGGTGTTCCTTATATAAAATGTCAATCAAGGTTTGCTTTTTGGAATTTATTTTTTATTTAATATTTTCAAGCCCTGGGTGGACGCATAGGTGGATGCAGAATATGTGGATCGAGAGAGCTAACTGTATCTCTTTGGCCAATCAAAAAGGTGCCAAATGTGTACTCGAGAGTATTATCTGCATGTTGATGTTGTGTGCCTGCAAGACAGTTCCAACAGATTCTTGATCCATGGATTCAACAATCCACAGCTTGAAAATATTTTTAGAATATATAATTCCCATCATCATACCAAAATCTGTGCTGCTTAAGTTCCATTATATATGTGTTATATACAGTTGGTCACTAAGATGGTCCATATCAGTGGGGGCAACTAAATCAATTATTCAGCGAAGGCCTTTCAAAAAGATCCGTCTTGACAGCCTTTTTAAATCCGTCAAGGTTGGTAAAATGTCGGCTCTCTCAGCAGGCCATTCCATAATTTGGGAGCAGCAGATGGAAAAGGCCTTCTGGGTAACCACAGCTGCCTGGTCGTTGTTGGCTGCAATAAATTTTTCCCAGAGGACCTAAGTGTGCGGGGGCCGAATACATGGAAGGAGGCGATCCTGGCTGGACCCAAGCCATGAAGGGCTTTAAAGGTCATCACCAATATCTTGTACTGTGCCCAGAAACCAATAGACAGCCAGTGAAGAGATTTTAACATATCATTAAATCTCTAGATCTCCCAGTGACTAATCTAGCCACCATGTTTTGGACTAATTGAAGTTTCCGGACTAGGCACAAGGGTAGCCCCATGTAGAGCGTGTCACAGAAGTCAAGTTGTGAAGTTACCACAGTTTTCAGGTCCCCTGGCTCCAGGAAGAGACACGGTGTATCAACCGAAGCTGATAACAAGCACTCATATCTGGGTTGACATCTGAAGCGACAAATCCAGGAGCACCCCCAAACTGCAAACACAGTCCTTTAGGGGAAGTGTGACCCCGTCCAGAAGCAGTTGACACATCTCCATACCCAGATTAGGGGCCCCAACAAGGAGTACCTCTGTCTTGTCTGGATTCAGTTTCAGTCTGTTTTTCCGCATTTAGCCTATGACCTCCTTAAAACATTCATTCTGAGGAGAGATGCCATCCTTAGTTCTGTAATCCGAGGCATGTAGAGATATACCTGGGTGTCATCAGTATACTCATAACACGCCATCCCATGTCTCCGTATGATCTCTCCCAGCAGCTTCATGTATATATAAAATAGCATTGGGGACAGAATGGCGCCTTGAGGGATGCCGGATTTGAGCTCCCTTTTTAAGGAGCAACTGTCCCCAAGCGTCACCGAATAAATACAAACAGCACTTGGAAATGTTACTTTTCGTTCTCATATTAACATTAAATCATTAGATTAAAGCAATTCATTAGCATAAGTGTGTCAAGAAGAAGTCATAACATTAATTTTTGTAATAATTTGTTAAACAGTGACTCGTTTTTTTAAAAAAAATTAAAATTACGTACTAAAAATTGCAGTAATTAATTATAGGAATACAAACCACAAATTGCCGCTCAAAATTAATGTTGCTGGCATTACATGATTAAAATAATAAATGCTTAAATTGCTGTGGAACATTGTAATGAATCAGAGGCAGCAAATTAGTTCTTAACTAATTATTTCCAAGCGTTAAGTACATGTAATACATGCAGGGGGGAAACCACAGCACTAGCAGGTTATTTACGATGGAAGGTGGGAGAACACCCTTTTGTATTTTTATGGGATTGTATGTATTTTGAACTGCAGTCGGTTTAGAGGAAGCTTCACGGATTCCTGAATGAGATGGATTATCTACATTCATTTCAATCTGGATTGGGTCTTGTTATGGGATGGAGACAGTTTTGGTTGCCTCAGTGGATGACCTTCACTGGGAACAGGGCTGGATTGCTTAGCAGTTTTTGGTACCTTTAACAGCAGTGTTCTTGTGGGCCACATCTCTGGGCTGGGATTTGGGGGAAGGACCGTTTTTCAGTGGTTCTAGTCCTTCTTGGAGGATAAAACTGAGGAAAAAAAGTTCTGGGGGATTCCTGTTCAGCACCCTTACTTATGGGTTTTGGGGATCCAACAGGGCTTGTTTCTGTCCTCAACATGTTTAATATCTTAAATTAAATTTACTATTTTAAATTAATTACTATGTAATATCTACCTTAAACTTTTGGGAGAGGTTATTTAGAACTTTGGGGTTTAGTATCACCCGCATGCTCATGATACTTGTCTCTATTTCTCCTTTCCATCCAATTCCAAAGAAGCTGAGCCAATGCTAAACCTGTATCAGATTGAGACTGGATGACGGCAAACATATTGAAACTTAATCCAGACAAAATAGGGGTGCTCCTGGTGATTTGAAAGGCAGATCAGAGAATAGGAATTCAGCCTGTGCTAGTGGCGTCACTAGGGTTGGTGTCACCCCCTTCATTGACTTCCTCACCATACCATAAAGAACCCTTACTAATGTTCTTGGTACTCATGTTACTCAAAAATAGTAATTTCTATATATCACTGAATCTGATAGTTGTGACACAAACAACTAACGAAATTAAAATTACATCTTTCAATTACAGTATTATGCACACAGAATAAATGTGTTTACATATGCATAGTTTCATGTGGACTAAGTGAAATTTGGTAAAATGTGATGTTTTTAAAGAAAATTTTACATTTTAAAAAATAAAAACAATTTTTTAACCCACCCTAAAATCTCAAGTTTGCAGTTTGGATGGACTCATGGTCTAGAATATCAGCCTGGATGCCCAGGATTCAACAGAAGCCAGGAGCGCTTTTGCACAGTGTGTGTGTGTGGGGGGGGGGGAAGAATTGTATATATTATTGTATCATTTTAATGTTGTACACCGTTTAGATTGTCAAAACAAAAAGCAGGATATAAATAAAAGTTTTATTTATATATTTATTTATTTATTTATTATGAAGATGTCAGATCCAAGTGTGATGACATATGCCATCATTATATCCTGTTTGATGTAATGAATGAATCTCAATACTGCACTCAGATTGTGGATCATCTAAAGGGAACACAGCTCCCTTGTTGCACCAACTTAACTACCTACCTATGATTTCACCTTTTTTAATAGGTAGTGTGGTTTAGTGGTTTGAGTGTTGGACTACAACTCTGGAGTCCAGTGTTCAATTCCATACTCAGCCATGGAAACTCATTGGGTGATCTTGGGTGACTGACACACTTTCAGACCCAGAAAATTCCGTGAGAGATTTGCCTTAGGGCCATTATAAGTCAGAAACTATTTGAAGACACACAACAAGATTTTAGTTGTACATTGTTTTAGTTTGTTGTAAGCTACTTTGGCTCCTGTACTGGGGAAAAGATGGGATTTAAAATAAATTGTATCCTAAATAGTGCCCCCAAATTGTTTTAAGTAAGAAAATAAAATAATGGAAAGCAACCAAAAATCTCCATGGGAAAGGATTCTCTACAGACTGAGCAGCAAGTCTGATCTATGCCTTTTCTTAACTATCCAACACAAGCTGAGTGTGTGTTATGCACAATTTAAATTTGGCCTGCATATGGGGGAAAATATGAATGCAGAAGATGTTAGGCTACAATCCAATACATATTTACCTGGCACTAAGCCACGTAAAAATCAATGGCGCTCATTGCTAAGTGGATGCCGTTCTGTCATTGTTGCCATGCATAGTGAACAGGCATTGATATTAAAAAGCCATGTATAATATGTAAATAGGATGCACCTGGAATGGTTTGAAAGAAACAGCAACAGAATATGTTTCCTTTGTACGTCTTGGGTTATGGGTCACAGATGCCTCTTCTGCTTGTCTGTTTTGATACTATATTTATGTAAAGCCTTAGGCTCAGAGTGTTCCAGTCAGTTCAGTCTATCTCACTAAAATATATCTAGCACAACACTGGTCACACGCTATATTAAGATGACAGCAGGATTGCCAGTCATCTATTCTTGGAAAAGGTTATCCCTTATTTTATTTTAATTGAAGCACAGTTCTGCAAAGAACATAATGAAGGGGGTTTTTTTGCTACAGAATATCACCATCCTGTTATCCAAAGCTGGGGGTGGGAAAAGGCAAGCTACAGATAGCATGGTACAGATAACCAAGGTCACTTTTGTGGTTTCCTGCTTTGCTTGCCAAAAGAATAAAAGGGGGAAAGGTTTAATTTAAATTCTGCAACAAAACACATGATTAAAATTCAGTAGTAAATGGGAGGAACCCCTGTAAAACAAGCATTTCATGGTTTTTTTCTTTTTAATGGCTTTTCACTTTGTCCTTCAAAGTGCCACTGAATTTGGGAAATCAAGTAAGGGCTGCAGTCCAAGACAGCTCCCAGAGGGCAAAATTGGCTCCAGGATCCAACCAAAGTCATCCACTTGGTCCCTCAGTACTCTTGTTCCCAAATATCTTGCAAAACATCTCCATTGTGAAGCTCCTCAAATCTATGGATCCTTTAGAATAGGGCTGGTGAACCCATACTTCCCAGCATTTCATAGAAGAAAATCAGGAAACATGCAGCCAGGCAACATCAGAGTGTGGTCAAAATGACAAAAGTGATTAATTAGGAAGAACACAAGCTAGAAGATGCTACAGTGGTTTGTTTTTGCCTGAGTCTACTGCTATAGCAAGATCCTCTCCCCTTCTCTCCTTTCCCTCCCTTGATGGAGTACAAACTACTTTTTCCATTTGAACTTAATTTGCAGCAATAGAAATAAGCAGAGGCCAAAGGAGGAAAGTGGGAGAAAGAGAGAGAAACTGGGACATTTTAAAAGCAGCTGAAAAAAATGGGATGATAGAGGTTTAACTGGAATGGTCCCTGCCAAATCTGGACTGCTAGCACATATGTAAACCTTTGACACTTTAGATCCTTTGGCCCAAATCTACCATCAGTCCTACACAGCATGTCAGTGGCAAGGCATTGTGGAAGCTGAAGTACAAAACATTTAGAAAGCTGTAGGTTAACAACTCCTGCTCAAGAAAAACTGTGAATAATTTTATTGCTATATGATATACAGTGTTACCCCGGGTTACGAAAATAATTCGTTCCGCCGCCACTTTCGTAACCCGAAAGGCTTTCGCAAGCCGAAACCCCATAGGCGCTAATGGGGAAAAGCCGCGATTTGGTGCGAAAAAGCGCCGAAAAGCACCAAAATTTCTTTCGTAACCCGAAATAACCTTCGTAACCCGGAACAGTTTTTTTAATTGGATTTTTTCGTAACCCGGAAATTTCGTAAGGCGGCGCATTCGTATCCCGGGGTAACACTGTATTGCCATCTACAAGGAGGATGGCCCTTTATTGATGGAAACACTTTTATCAGACTTTCCTTCTGAGAATTCATTAAACCTGTATGATCCATTGTACATTCCCTGGGACACTGCAGAGTATACATTCAATCATGCAAAGGCCATTGGCCCAAAGCAATAAAATTTGACTTGACTTGACATTCAATGGGCAAGTAATGGCCTTTTTGGCTTAACTGTAAAGTGTATTATATTGTCTTATAACACCTGTCTTTTTGCCTTATATAATACATAAAAACTTATAATACATAAAATCAGAATCATCAATTCCATAATTTTTTCAGTTTCTATGTGCAGTTCTGGAAGCTCGACAGTGCAGAAAACTTACAGGGGGGGAAATCTACTTATTTGAAATGTGGTGCTAAAAGAGTTTTATAGGTACCATGGAATGCTAAAAAAAAAACCCAGGCTTGAACTGTCACAAGAAACCAAGCTGTTTAAACTGAGAGTATTGTAGTTTATGAAAACCAGCATGGTGTAGTGGTTTGAGAGGTGCACTATGACTTTGAAGACCAAGGTATAAATCCTTGCTTGGGAATAGAAATCCACTGGGTGACCATTGGGTGAGTCTCACACTTTCAGTCCTAGAAAATCCCATGATAAGCTCATCTTAGAGCACCATAAATTTGAAATGACTAGGAAGCTCATAGAATCATAGAATCATAGTTGGAAGAGAACGCATGGGCCATCCAGTCCAACCCTCTGCCATGCAGGAAATCCAAATCAAAGCATCCCCAGCAGATGGCAATCTAGCCTCTGCTTAAAGACCTCCAAGGAAGGAGACTCCACTACACTCCGAGGGAGTTTGTTCCACTGTCGAACAGCCCTTACTGTCAGGAAGTTCCTCCTAATGTTGAGGTGGAATCTCTTTTCCTGCAGCTTGCATCCATTGCTCCGGTTCCTGTTCTCTGGAGCAGCAGAAAACAAGCTTGCTCCCTCCTCAATATGACATCCTTTCAAATATTTAAACAGGGCTATCATATCACCTCTTAACCTTCTCTTCTCCAGGCTAAACATCCCCAGCTCCCTGAGTCGTTCCTCGTAGGGCAAGGTTTCCAGACCTTTCACCATTTTAGTCGCCCTCCTCTGGACACGCTCCAGTTTCTCAATGTCCTTTTTGAATTGTGGTGCCCAGAACTGGACACAATATTCCAGGTGGGGCCTGACCAGAGCAGAATACAGTGGCACTATTACTTCTCTTGATCTAGACACTATACTTTTATTGATGCAGCCTAAAATTGCATCGGCTTTTTTAGCTGCCGCATCGCACTGTTGAGTCATGTTCAACTTGTGGTCTACTTGGACTCCTAGATCCCTTTCACATGTAGTTTCATTCAGCCAGGTGTCTCCCATCCTATATCTGTGCATTTCATTTTTCTGCCCTAAGTGCAGTACCTTACATTACTCTGTGTTGAATTTCATTTTGTTAGCTTTGGCCCAGCTTTCTAGTCTATTCAGATCATTTTGAATGTTGATCCTGTCCTCTGGAGTATTAGCTATCCCTCCTAATTTGGTGTCATCTGCAAATTTGATAATTATGCTCCCAATTCTGTCATCCAGGTCAATGATAAAGATGTTGAATAACACTGGGCCCAGGACAGAGCCCTGTGGGACCCTACTGGTCACTTCCCTCCAGGATGAAAAGGAGCCATTGTTGAGAACCCTTTGTTGAGCACCCTCATGACAGCAACAACCATTCTGGACGTATCAAGAAAAAGACACATTGGAAAGGACATATACTAGAAGAAGCTAAAGGAAGTAGGAAAAGAAGTCACATTTCAGACGGATTGATTCAAACAAGGAAACCACAACTCTTGAGTTTACAAGACCCGAGCAGAGCTTTTGATGACTGGGGCTCATGGAGATCTCTCATTCATATGATCATCATAAGTCAAAGCTGACTTAATGGCAAATAACAACAAGAATAAATAAATATGTAAAGCATATTATACTATACCTAAATCTATTTTTAAAGCGTTATATTTGCTGTGCATTAGGAGCTCCTTTCATTGACCTCCTCCTTCTCTAATGCAAATGTATATGGCCTTGGGAAAGGCTTTATTAACCACCTCCATATTATGGAATCCTTGGATTTGTAGTTTGTTGTGTCACCAGAGCTCTCTTACAGAAAAGGTTAAATATCTCACTGAATTCTAAATCTCAGAATTCCATAGCACTGATCCATGGCAGTTAAAAGTGGTGCCAAACTGCATTATTTCTGCAGTGCAGATAAGCCTGTACATGTGCTCTGAAAGCATACATGATAAAAAGGGGGGTTAAGTTTATATCTCTCTTAAAATGCAGCACATAATTTGGCCCCATTCTCTGAAACATGAAGCCAGATGAGTCCCTGGTGTAGATCCAGTGCTTTTTGATCAGGAACACTTACCCTGGATGAGTCAGAACCTCAGCATCAAATAATCTGAACTGTGAATTTGGATATGACCTGTCTCCACAAGATCCCTGGAGGGCAAGTATGCTGGAATTTCACAATGCACAACCTTTTGGGAAGGAAGGGAGGAGAGGGAAATAAAAAGAAAAGAGATTGCCCCACAAGCTCTTGAATTTGCCTTTTGCCTACTCCAGGGATGCCAGAACATTTTGGCAGGGACAGGCCTGATCAATCCTCTGTTGTTCAACTTTTTCAATTGCTTTTAAAATGTCCCAGTTTCTCTCTCCTCATCCCATTTCTCCCTTTTAGCTGCAGCTTATGTTTCAGTTACTGCAAGCTGAGTTCAATGTGCAAAAGTAGTTGGTGCTCAACTAACTCAGCAACGGAAGAGGAGGGGTTGGGATTTTGCTATTCCCAGTAGGCTCAGGTAAAAACAAACTGCTGCAACATCTCCAGGCTTGTGTGGTCTTCTTCATTAATAACTTGTGCCATCTCGACCCACTGTACTCTGACATTGCTTAGCTACATGTGTCCCAGTTTTCATTTGTGAAATGTTGGGAGGCGTGAAATGTTGAAGGGCTTGAAATGTGATGAGGGCTGGTGCTTTATAAAAATGCTATTCCACTATTGATAGGAAAATGGGGCCACAAAGTTTTTTGATTTTCAATTTTTGAGGTGTACCTCTGGCCACTCCTTTTTCAGGCACAAAAAGTGAATTGCCTCTCCTGTAAGTCTCTAGGAGTAGTTGTTCAACTTCTAAATAGCTGGCAGAGCCTCTATGCCCTATGTAACATCACACAGTACTTGGTGTTTTGTTTTTTTTCAAACTAGAAATTGGTTTATGGAGCTTTTTCTAAAATACAGACTTCAGGTAGTCCACGCAGCTCTCAGAGTGGCATAGGACCAAAAGATCTGGTCCCCCAATGTAGAATAACCACCTGCCCTGCATATAGGGTCAAACCAAAAGTTGGGGACATTGTCAGGGAGGAATGTAAAAAGACCACTAAAGAGTTATTCAAATGCTGAAAAAAATCCAGGTAAAATGTGGGTTGAATCTTTGTTGATCATATGCATATCAAAGCATCCGATTAAATGGGGGGGGGGGCCTGCCAAAAACCACTTAACCAAGGATAATCAATGTTAGTTTTTTTTCCCCCAAGTGGTCACTGAACACTTTGGGGTTTTTAGCACAACTAATAATAATAATAATAATAATAATAATAATAATAATAATATTTATATCCCGCCCCTTTGAGGTCAATCGGGGCGGCTAACAGCAATAAAATACAATACATTGTACATCAAAATTCCCTCCCCACCTTAAAAATTATTAAATCAATTATAATTAAAACCAACAAATTAAACATTAACACATACACATTATTACAAGACAAAAACAAAACAGAACAAAACAAAACAAAACAAATAAAACAGTAAACTATGGTAGCATTTCCAGGGAGGACCTTGGGGACTCTCATGAGAAGAGGGATTCCTGAGGCTGGGATTAACTATCCTGGAAAGGCCTGCTGGAAGAGATCCGTCTTGACAGCCTTTTTAAAGCTGTCTAAAGATGTCAATTGATGGATCTCATCCGGCAAGCCTTTCCATAATCTGGGGGCGACAACAGAAAAAGCCCTCTGGGAGGTAGCCGAAAGCCTAGATCTTTGAGGCTGCAGAAAATTCCTCCCAGAGGACCAGAGTGTGCGGGGAGGATTATATGGGAGGAGGCAGTCCCTGAAATAGTTTGGACCCAAGCCATTTAGGGCTTTAAAGGTGATAACCAACACCTTGTACTGGGCCCAGAAACTAATAGGCAGCCAGTGGAGGGACTTTAATACCGGAGTAATATGGTCCCTCCTCGATGCTCCTGGCCGCCATATTCTGCACTAATTGCAGTTTCCGAATCAAGCACAAGGGTAGCCCCATGTAGAGCGCATTACAGAAATCTAGACGTGAGGTTACCAGTGCGTGTACAACAATCTCAAGATCCCTTACTTCCAGAAAAGGGCGCAGTTGGCGTATCAGCTGAAGCTGTAACAGGCGTTCTTGACTGTCGCATTTACCTGATTTGTCATCAGGAGCAATGAGTCAAGGAGCATCCCCAGACTGCGAACACAGTCACTAGAGGAGAGTGTGACCCCATCCAGGACTGGAGACTGTAACCCAATTCTTGGTTTCGGGGCTTCTACTTTGAACACCGCCGTCTTGTCCGGATTCAGTTTCAATCTATTTTTCCTCATCCAGCCCATTACTGCTTGGAGGCATTCATTGAGAGAAGAGATGCCATTAGAATTCGAGGCCAGCGAACGAGACACAGAGAAATAGATCTGGGTGTCATCAGCGTACTGATAACACCCAGCTCCATAACTCCGAATAATCTCACCCAACAAATAACCTCACTCAGGCATTCCAGGTTTATTATTCACACTATGGAACCACATCTCTGCGCATCTCTGCAAGTTCAGTTGCTCACTTACACTCAAATAAATATGGAGTCAATGGTACAAATTTATTCAAAGCATGTTCAAGGCAAGCAAAGTTTTATCCCATTTTATCCTGGGTCTATTCACTCCAGTTATTCACATAGCCAAGATTGTGAATCTTTTAGAAAAACATGGGAAAAGATCCGACATCAATTAACCCTGGTTAAGTGGGAGTTTTGGCAGACCTCCCCCCCAACTTAATTAGATGTTTTCAAAATGCACATAAGTAACAAAGATTCAACCCAGATTCTATCTGAATTATTTTCACTGTCTGAATAACCTGAAAGATTCAAATTCTCGACTGTGTGAATAACTGATGTAAATAGACTCAAAATAAACTAGGATAAAACTCTGAATGCCTTGAATGTGCTTTGAATACATTTGCACCATCAACTGCATATTTATTCGAGTGCAAGTGAGTAACTGAACTTGCAGAGATGCACAGAGATGCAGTTCCTCAGTGTGAATAACAAACCTGGAATGCCTGAGTGAGATTTTTTGCATAGTTACACATTCCATGGAAAGTAATGGAATATGAACAACAGAACTACCTTTGGGTTATGCCTGCCAAGCAAGAAAGGATTACTGCTAATACCTTTAGCAGACAAAGTTTCACGTTATGCTGTTGTAGTGAAGTTCTGAAGAAGAAATCCCTTCAGATTCATTAGGATTTACTTCTGAGAAACCATGGATACCCAGGGTATAAGACTGCAATCCTAAACATGCTTGTTTGGAGGCAATTCAGGTCAATATCAACTCACAGCTGAAGAAACATCCAGGATCTCTGTGTTAGTCATAGCTTATTTAAGTGCCACCACGGTTGGTGGGATTTACTGTAGTTCTCATGGACTTTTGTTGTGCTGTGCTCTTTATTTCTGCAGAGGCACAAAGAAAGCTGCCTTATACTGAGTCAGAACATTGCTTTCTCTTTCCCAGTATTGTCAACACTGACTGGCAGATGCTCTCTCAAGTTTCAGGCCGGGTTCTTTCCTAGTCAAAATAACTAAGCAGTGGAGAAACAAGAAGATAACGATGTACAATACAGCCGGCCCTTCTTATACACGGATTTCTTATACACGGATTCAAGCATCCACGGTTTGAAAATGTTCCAAAAAAGTATACATTTCAAATATCAAACCTTGATTTTCCATTTTTTATGAGGGACACCATTTTGCTATGTCATTATATTTAATGAGACTTGAGCATCCACAGATTTTGTTATACACGGGGAATCTTGGAACCAAACCCCAGAGTATAACAAGGGTCCACTGTATTGACAAAATTCCAATTATTATTATATTTAAATGCAGTACATTGGACAATTTACCACTTAGTCAATTTGTATTAATATTTTATAAACTCCAACAAACAACTTTACTATTAGACTGTACTGCTGTAACTTTACAATACTTATACATACGATGCATAATGTAGTCCAAAAAGCACAGGGACATTTATTTATTTATTTATTTATTTATTTATTTGGAGGTACTTTCTTAGTTCTTCCTGGCTGACTCAGCTATTCCCTGATGGTATCCTATCCAAATATTAACCTGGCCTAACCCTGCTTAGGTTCCAAAGCAGAGAATCAGATCTATGAAGTTGAATAGTTTCATGGCTGGCATCCACAGTTTTTGTGGGGTTTTTGGGCCATGTGGCCATGTTCTAGAGTTTATTCCTGGTGTTTCAGCATCTGTGACTGGCATCTGCAGAGATGCTGGTGAAATGTCAGGAATAAACTCTAGAACATGGCCACATAGCCTGAAAAACCCACAAAAAACAATCAGGTCTGTTAATAATAATAATAATAATAATAATTTATTTATATTCCACCTTTTCCCAAAGGAATCAAGGCGGATTACACCAAAGGTGTTAAGGTGTGGTGGTTTACATTATCACTTATCCTCCCACCTGAAGACCCTGGAAAGGTAACCTTTTGGACCACATCTCCCAGAAACTTTCAATCATAAAAAATAACATCCCCATGCTATGTGTTTTCTGCTCCAAAGCCTCTTCCTTGTTTTCTCCATAATAATGGCACAGAGGGTAACTCTTTTAACACTTAGTTATGGCACTTTGATTCTGTTTTAACTGCCATGGCTCCATTCTGTAGAATCATGGCATTTGTAGTTTGTTGAGACACTAGAGTTCTCTGGTGAATTTAAAGTACCCTTCCCCAAACCACAAATCCCAGGGTTCCATGAGATGGAGCCAGTAGCAATGGTGTTGAATTGGTACAGTGGGCGGCCCTTGGTATCTGCTGGGGTTTGGTTCAAAATCTGTGCATGCTCAAGTCCTATTAAATACAGTGGTGTAGTAAAATAGTGTCCTTTACGTAAAATGGCAAAAACAATGTTTGTTTTTTGGAATATATTATATTTTCAAACCATGAATGGTTGAATCCATGGATATGAGGTATGACTATATATAACCATGGAGTGTGAAAGGGTCCTTCATTATGTTTATGTGTGAACATAACACAAAGGAAAAACAATTCCTTTCCAGGATTCCTGCAGGCTTGGATATTCCATTAAGTTTGCCTGGAAAGTTTTGATTTCCAACCCATTTTTCAAAAACCAAGATGCTTTCAATTCCCCAAATGACATTTGGAATTCAACGTGTTTGGTTTTTGTCTGCTCGACACTGAGTTGGCATCAAGCTCCAGGACGCTCCAGGAAGCAGAGCCAGGAGTGGCGTCAGTCCTCCTTGTTTGGGTCATTGTTTCCAGTTCAAGTCCCTGGCTCTTTCACAGTCTGACTCATTGTATGGAGTTTCCAAATGAATATAGAAAAGACCGGGGGGGGGGGGGGGAATCAAAGCTCATTGTTAGTGACAGTTATCTGGGCACGCTGAAGTGCAAAATTATGGTTAACACTAACCAGGCTTTGTCAACAGGGCCAACCTAAGGTATTCTGCAGACTGAACTAAAGCAGTAGTTGGTGCCTCCCTGCACAGCACCTAAAAAGGTGTGTAGCACCCCAGACTAGCCTACTTATTTGGGCACCCAAACCTCTCTCTGGCACTTAAAAGAGAATCACAGGCCAGCATCCCATTAGTGACATGTACATGCATAAGTCCACCTTACATGTGCATGTCTTTTTTAGTAACTGTGGAAGCCCTCCCTTAATCCCAACTGCCACTGCTCTGATCTCAGAGGGAGAAATAGATTTAATTCCCTACCTCACTGCCATCACCTTTTCCTTTTGTATCATGTCTTAATTAGATTGTAAACTTGAGGTCAGGGAACTGCTTTTGCTGTTATTATACTTTTAAAGCACCATGGTGATATGTATATACACACACAAAATGTTAAATACATAACGTATGTATATACATTAAAATAAATATTAAAAGTTCTTGTAAAAAGTAGCTTCTTTGTCAGGAACTTTTTAAACTGAACTATGTCTGTAGTCCTGACATTCAGGAGGCATTTGAACAGTAGGTTAAGGAAATTCAAGTAGTTCATTAAAGTGTATGCCTAATCCCATGTTAGGAAGTTCCGAAAAGGAAGAGGCACTAGGGATCATATAGCAAACATAATGGAATGTACTAAGGAGTTTCAGAAGAAGATCAGTCTGTGCTTTATCGACTATAGCAAAGCACTTGATTGTATAGGTCATGAGAAACTATGGATCCCTCTTAAAGGAATGGGTGTGCCACAACAGTTGACAGTCCTGATGCGTAATCTGTATCACCCTATCTATTTAATTTGTAATTTGTACTCCGGGCAAGAGGCTACTTTCAGGACAGAATACAGAGAAACAGAATGGTTTCCAGTTGGGAAGGGGGTCAGGCAAAGCTGTATTCTATCACCCTATCTATTTCATTTGTATGCCGAGAACATCATACAAAAAATGAGCTAAGATGCAGATGAGGGTGACGTGAAAAGTAGAGAAAGAACATAAAGAGTCTCTGATATGCAGATAACATCATAACACTAGCAGAAAATATCAAAGATGTGGAAAGATTATTGAAGAAAGCCAAGGCAGAAAGCACAAAGGCAGGTTTAAAGCTGAACATCAAGAAAACAAAAATTATGACCACAGACAGTCTACATAATTTTAAAGTAGATGGTGAAGAGATTGAAATAGTTCAAGATTTTCCTTACATGGGCTCAATCATCAATCAGAACAGAGACTGCAGTCAAGAAATCAGAAAAAGACTAGGACTTGGAAGGGCAGCAATGAACTAGAAACTAGGAACTAGAGAAGATTCTAAGGCTGAGAGAGTGTGACTTGTCCATGGTCATCCAGTTGGTTTAATGGCTGAATAGAAATTGAACCCTGGTCTCCAGAGTTGTAGTTCATCATTGTGGTGTGAGTATTGGATTATGAGTCTGGAGACCAGGATTCAATGCCTGTTCAGGGGAAGGAAATGGCAAACCTCCTTTGAACAATTCTTGCCAAGAAAATGCCATGATAGGTTCACCATAAGTTGGAACGGACTTGGAAGGCCTACAACAACAACAAACCACAGGAAATGATTTTATATTGACATGAATGTTTTAAGTTTTTACTGTGTAAGGTCCTCCATTTTTCTGGATTGTCCTCCATTTGGGGGTGCCTGGTTCTCCTGTGTGGTTAGGACAGCTGGTCACCCTGAAGAAGGCAGACCTAGCTCAGTGGTGTCACTAAGGTTGGCATCACACGGTGCAGTAACTCAAGGTGTCACTCCCCTCTCATTGACATCCTCCCATACCACGCCATATCAGAATCCTAAGGAATGTTTGTTTTTGTTTTTTTGGATTGACGTGACTCACAAATCGAAATTCCCATATCACACTGACTGTAATGCTAATAGCTGTGACTTGAACAACTGGCGAAATTAAAATTATACGTTTAAATTGCAAGGTCTTACACACAGCCTAAATGTGGTTCAAGTGAAAAAATTGGTAAAATGTGGTGTTTTTGAAATAAAAATTTAAAAGAATAAAAAATTGTTTAAAATTTTAAAGCATTTTTTATTAATTTTAAAAATGTAAGAAACCACTGAGTCTCTCCTTTCTCCTCCTACTGAGTGTCACTCCAACCATGCTGTCTCTTCAGCATGAGGGGAGACTTAGGGAGCTGGGTGTGTTTAGCATGGAGAAGAGATAGTTAAGAGGAGATAGGATAGCCCTGTTTAAATATCTGAAGGGGTGTCACACTGAAGATGGAGCAAGCTTGTTTTCTGCTGCTCCAGAGACTAGAACATGGAACAATGGATGCCAAACTACAGGAAAAGAGATTTCACCTCAATGTTAGGAAGAAATGTCTGACAGTACAAGTTGTTCGACAATGGAACATACTGCCTTGGAGTGAGGTAGAGTCTCCTTCTTTGGAGGCTTTTAAACAGATGCTGAATGACCATCTGTGGTGGGTGCTTTGATTGTGAGTTCCTGCATGACAGGGGGTTGGACTGGATGGCCCTTGGAGTCACTTCCAATTCTATGATTCTATGATTTTAAAGAAGCACAGGTGAATGCCACAGCTTGTTTCTGCCCAAAGACAGATGTTTGGGTAGCAGTGGGGTCATCCCCTCTAACTGGCTGCTCCGATTCTCTGGAACTCCCTTCCTTGGGAGGCTAGATGGCTCCCTCCCTGCTGGCCTTTCACCGGCTAGTAAAAACATTTTTATGCTAGCATTGGCAGGCTTTCTGTACATAATGGCAGGGCAGTTTTATGGAGCAGGGCGGTTTTATGAAGCAGGTGGGGGGGGGGGGTTGTTTGTTTTTAACTTGTGTATATTTTATGTGATTTTATATTGGATTTGTTGTTATCCACCCACAAGTTGATCTTAATCCATGGTGATCCTGCAAATGAGACATCTACAAGACTCCCTATGCTCCACTGTTCTGCTCACGTCCTGCAAAAGCACACCCATGACCTCCTTAATAGAGTCCATCCATCTAGCATGTGGCTTTCCTCTATTTCTGCTTCCTTCCACTTTTTCTAGCATTATTGTTTTTTTCCAGTGCAAATATATACACACACATGTATATATGTATACACTGTGTGACCCTGGGTAGGGAAGAGTGATTCCCATGTTAATATGTGTATTATTCTGTTGTTGAATGGCAAGGCCTCAGGCTGGGAGGATATGCAAAAAGGGATTTGTCTTGGAAGGAGTGGTTTTACAATTTATCTGAGTATTGTTCTGTATTGAATGGCAGGGCCTCAGAGTGGGAAGATACTCAAAGAGGTTTGGTGTCTGTTAATTAGTGATCCATTGTCTGCTGGGGAAACCCCTGACCCTAATGATACCTTTATCGGGACAACCAAAATGCACAATTACATGTTGAAAGCTTTTGAAGTCACACTGGCTTCTTCATCAGGAGAAACAGGAACAAGAAATTGAAGATGTTGGTCATAGGCCTGCATTTATCTTTTTTTTGTGGTGTTTTTTCGGGCTCTGTGGTCATGTTCTGGAAGAGTTTATTCCTAACATTTTGCCAGCATCTGTGGCTGGCATCTTCAGAGATTCTCTGAAGATGCCAGCCAGAGATGCAGGCGAAACATCAGGAATAAACTCTTCCAGAACATGGCCACAGAGCTCGAAAAACCCACAAAAAACTATGGATGCTGGCCATGAAGGTTTTCGACTTCACACTGCATTTTCTGCTTCTGGTCTTAGTTCAGATGGTAGCGAGGGCTATCTGCAAGCTGGCACCTCCCCTCCATTATTTATTTATTTAGCCATTCCACATGGCTGCCACCATTACGACGTCACGACCGCGCCGCCACTATACGTGGCGGGGAGGATGTGACGTCACACTGCACCAAAGCGAATAGTGCGGCCCATCCCCGGCCGCAAAAGGAGTTCCGAAACGGAGCTCCTTTTGCCGTTTGCGTCACTGGGCGCAGCCTTCAGACAGCTGCGCCCAGCGACGCAGAGGAGAAAGGTTTCTCCTCCTCCCCGCCGCCGCGGGGAAGGGGCCTTTTGCCGCTTCCCCGCAGCCTGGAAAGCGGCAGATCGGGGCCTCAGCGGCTGCCGCTCTGACCACTGAGGCCCTGATCCGGCAGGGAAAGGAGCGGGTGCAGGCCGCCACTTTTTGGCGGTCTGTAACCCGCCATAATGTCCATTTGCAATTCAAAGAAGATATTTCCTTGGAATCCAGCATGTGTGGGTGATAACCTTTAAAGCCCTTCATGGCTTGGATCCAGATTACTTGTGGGAGTGCCTTCCTCCATGCAATCCACCCTGCACACTCAGGTCCTCTGAGAAAAAACCTATTGCAGCCAAGGAAGACCACGCTAGCTGCAGTTACCCAGAGCGCCTTCTCAGCCACCTCTCCTAAAGTATTGAACAACCTGCCGGAAGAGATCCGACAGATCACCACTCTTAATGCCTTTAGAAAGGCCGTTCAGACGGATCTCTTCCAGCAGGCTTTCCCAGACTGACCTCCCGCTGCACTGATATGGATAGCCCTTGTCTGCCCCGAGATGTCCCACTTCAATGACGTCTGTTTTAACTAATTTTAATCTGTACTCTATAATATTGCTGTTTCTGTTTTAAGGTAGCGGGATCGGAGATTATGTAGTGTTGGTTTATGTATGTATTATGCGTTTTATTGATGTGTTTGCCACACATCTGATATGACTATCTCCTCGATTTCTCCGCACCCGATGGCTCGTTGCTTATTTATATTGGATTCAAACTGGATTGTTTTAATGTTTAATTGCTTAATTCTTCTTTTAGGGGAGGGAGGGGGGAAATGGGGATGTTGAGATCCTGTATTATTATTATTATTATTATTATTATTATTATTATTATTATTATTATTAT
>NC_056522.1:361891348-362087134 GCF_019175285.1 Sceloporus undulatus | reverse complement strand
GTCTCCTTCTTTTGTGAAGCCACAAGCTCCTATGTAAGGACTGGCATTATGCTCCTCTTCCTTCTGCTGCTCTTTTGGGTGTTTTGCAACTGGAGAGCTGGGGAGGCGTCCAGGGCAAGTTTCTTAGAACTTTCGCTTCTCTCTCTTTGTGACGCAAACAATGGTCTTCTCGTCGCAGCCAATGAAAAGCGAGGGGAGCCCAGTCCAGGGACCAATCCGGACTCGCTGGACAGTTCCAAGGTTCTGACCGACCTTGGGCTCAAAGGCAGGGAGGGGATAAAAGAGGACGGTGGGAGCCTGGCTGGTTTGGCTGCTGCAGAGGCTGCTGCAGGCAACGGAAACGGGAGATCCCTTGCTGTGTAGACAGCTATCCCGTATCAGTCCTCCTTCCGCAGTAAGAAGGGGAGGGAGGTTGCTCAGGGAGCCGGTGGTGCTTCTTCTTCTTTTGCTGCTGCTGCTGCTGCCAGGCTCAGTGTTCTGCAGTCTTGGATTGGAGAAGGTGGAGCAAAAGGGGGCAGGAGGAGAAGAGGAGCCTTCACTGCAGCAAAAGAGACCCAGGGAAGGCTGCAAGGCTCCACTCCAGAGGTGAGGAGCAGGGGATCTCTCTTTTGGGAGGGGGTATGTGTGTGTGTGTGTTTCCCTTGTCTCCCTTCCCCTCGGTTGGGATGGAGGTGTAAGGGCTCTAGGGACCCTGGCATCCCAAAACAAAAACTCCCCCCCCCCCTTTAAAAAGGAAAAGGCAAGGGTGAGTGGGAGACATTTGGGGTGGGGATTGGGGAGGGAAGAGATCTAGGGAGGAAGGGAGGGAGGGAGGAGAAGATGGGAGGTCGAGGGGGAAGAGAAGGAGGAGGAGGGGAGCCTGGCCCCATCCACACTCCAGAGATAGATTGATAGATAGATGATAGATAGACAGACAGACAGAGAGTGAGGGACATGTATACACACATACACAGAGATATAGATATATAGAGACACACACAGATATATAGATATAGATACACACACAGATATATAAACATTTAGATACATACAGACAAATATATAGATATAGATACACAC
The DNA here is from genome assembly GCF_019175285.1 of Sceloporus undulatus. Lineage (NCBI taxonomy): Eukaryota > Metazoa > Chordata > Lepidosauria > Squamata > Phrynosomatidae > Sceloporus > Sceloporus undulatus. Next base: position 362,086,075 of record NC_056522.1, on the reverse strand, counting down.
ACATATAGATAGACAGATAGATACTGTAGATACACACACACATATCGATATAGATACATATACACAGAGAGAGAGATATAGATACACCCACCCACACAAATATATAGACATAGATATACACACAGAGATATAGATATATAGATACACACACACACAAATATATAGAGATATATAGATACACAGATATATAGATACACACACACACATATAGATACAGCTCCCACAAATATATATATATACATACACATACAGATAGAGATACACAGAGACACATATATGTACGCCTACATATATACAGAAATAGATATATGCATATATATGTACATACACACACACATATATAGATACACACAAACAAATATATAGATAGACACACACATATATATAGATATACAGATATACACAGAGATATATACACACACACACACAAACAAGTTGCAATTCCTTCCCAAACCAGGTTGCCCTGTAATGGACTTCAGGTTGTGTGAATTTCAGAGCTGGCATCCATAAGTTTTTTTGTGTGTTTGTGTATGTGTGTGTGTGTGTGTGGGGGGGGTTTCGGGCTATGTGGCCGTGTTCTAGGAGAGTTTATTCCTGACGTTTCGCCGGCATCTGTGGCTGGCATCTTCAGAGAATGCTGGCATGAAAGAGAGTTGGGTATATATATACTGTCTGACCCTGGGTAGAGAGGAGTGATTTCCATGTATATATACCCAACTCTCTTACATGCCAGCATTCTCTGGAAATCACTCCCCTCTACCCAGGATTAGACAGTATATATATATATACCCAACTCTCTTCCAGGCAAGTATTCTCTGAAGATGCCAGCCACAGATGCTGGCGAAACATCAGGAATAAACTCTTCTAGAACATGGCCTCATAGCCTGAAAAACCCTAAAAAAACTATGGATGCCAGCCATGAAAGTTTTCGACTTCATAAAGTACTCATTGTTTTATTAATTCCTATTGTACGCTATATTTCAGAGGAAAGAACTGGCAAAGCCACCCTGAGCATCCCTTGCCTGCGGCTGCATCTACACTACAAAAATAATCCAGTTTGACACTGCTTTAACTGCCATGCCTTGATGCTATGGAAGCCTGGGATATGTAGTTTTTTGAGCTATTTAGCCTTCTATATCAGAGAGAGCCCTGGTGCCGCAACAAATGACACATCCCGGGATTTCAAAGCACTAAGCCACGGCAGTTAAAGTGGTGTCAAACCGGATTACTTCTGCAGTGTGGATGGACTCGGGTGAACTGACACTCTGTCACCGATCTGTCAGCTGATTCCTTGTGACAGCTCTCCCAGTCCCTTGGCTTTGGGGAATCAAATGGTAAATTAGTTTTAACCAGGATGAAGAGTTTCCCTCATGTTTTATAACCACTTGAGCCAGGAAATTAGCATCTTGCTACTCTTCTGGCAAAGTAATTAATAATAATTAATAAGACAAAATGAGAATTAAGCAAAAGACAAAACAAGGATTAAGCAACTAGCAGAGTTTGCTGCTAACCCAAGAAATCTTGCTGCCTGAGGCAGAGCATCCAGTGTTGCTCCCACTTCCATCCAACTTGACCTAAAAACAGTCAAGTTGTTTTGCCACTTGAAGCAAAAAAAAAACCACAAGCACCACTCCCACACCGTGGAAGTAAAAATACAATGTATGTGTCATCATCATCATTGTTATTTAGAGAGCCAGTTTGGTGTAATGGTTTGAGCATTGGACCAGGTCTCTGGAGAACAGAGTTTGAATCCTGGCTCAGCCATGAAAACCACTCGGTGACCCTGGAGAAATCACACTCTCTCAGCCTCACAGGATGGCAACGACAAATCCACTCTGAATTATTCTTGCCAAGGAAACCCTGTGATGGCCTTAGGGTTGCCATAAGTCGGAAATAACTTGGAAGACACACACACCATCATCATCATCATCATCATCATCATATTTATGTCACGCATTTTTCCAAAGTTGGAACGCCAAGTGGATTACTATTTTTTTAAAAAAAAATACAATTAAAAACATACAAAAGTGAGCATTAGAATAGAATTAAACTGATACAATATTAAGACACATTAAAATAATAAAATGCAGTTAAAAAGATAAAAGCGCTTAAAAACAATACAATTAAAACAGTGCAAAAATCCTTGTTGTTTTAAAAGCCTGGCTGAATAAAACTGTGTATTCCTTCAAGCCAACTAGCAGCAACCCCATGAATTTCATAGAGGTTTTTCAGGCTGCTGTTACACTGCAGATTAATGCAGCTTGACCCACTTTAATTGTCATGGCTCCATCCTATGGAATTGTGGGACTTGTAGTTTGCGGAGACATCAAAACCAGACAGAGAAGGATAAATATCGATCAAAATGACAAATCCCAGAATTCCATAGCATTGAGCCATAGTAGTTAAAGCAGTGTCAACATGCATTCATTCTGTGGTGTAGGTGCAGCCTCAGGCAAGTAATACTCAGAGGTGGTTTTGCCAGTTCCTTCCTCTAAACAAAACAATGAGTACTTTGCTGCCATTTAATAATAATAAATTGTATTTCTTTGCCACCTCTCCTCAAGGTGTGAGGAAAGGTACAGCGCATTAAAATACAAAACACAATTAAAGACACATAAAACCAACAGTTAAATTACAATACTATAAAACTGTTAGAATACACTCATAAGAGCACATTCTTTAGAATATGGAAATTAAAAAGCCATGATTTAAAATGGATCAGGTAGGCTTGCCGGAAGAGATATGTCTTTAATGCTGTTTTAAATGCAGTCAGCGTTTTCACATGCTCTCAGCCTCAGGGGAAGGCAATGGCAAAACTCCTCTGAACAAATCTTGACAAGAAAACCCCTTGATAGGGTCGGCATTGGTTGGAAACGACATGAAGGCACACAACAACAACGGCATTTTCAGTTGTCATATCTCTCCTGGCAGGTCATTCCACAGTCTGGGATGAAAAGGGCCTCTGGAAAGCCATTGCCATCTAGTTCTGGCTAGCAAACATTTCCCAGAAGACTTGAGTGTACTGGGTGGTTTGTACAGGAGAAGGTGATCCTATAGGTAACCTAGTACCAAATCATGTAGGTCTTTATAGGTAATAACCAACACTTTGTCCTTTGCTTCGAAACTAATTGGCAGCCAGTGGAGTAATTTTAAGATCTGTGTAATGTGATCCCTCTTAGATGTACCCATGATCAGTTTGGGTGCCATATTCTGGAGTTTCTGGACACTCGAAATCTTTTGCTCTGAGATAGCTGCTTCACTCTTGTCTACAGTGGGCCTTCCACATTCGCTGGGTTTAGGGGAACAGGACCCCTGTGAATGTGGAAAAAATGCAAATTAAAAACACACACTATTTTTTTAAATCTCAGAGAACGCCTCTCTGGGAATCTCTACATCCTCCGGAGTTGTTAACAATATGTTCAACATCTGCCAGAAGTTGACCATAGAATCACACTGGTGGACCTACAAATAGCTAGAAAAATAGTTTTTTTGTGGGTTTTCAGGCTATGTGGCCGTGTTCTGGAAGAGTTTATTCTCTGAAGATGCCAGCCACAGATGTTGGCGAAACATCAGGAATTTAAACTCTTCCAGAACACGGACACATAGCCCAAAAACCCCACAAAAAAACCATGGATTCTGGTCGTGAAAGTCTTCAACTTCACATCGACTACAGAAGTGTTTTCTCTAGTTTTCTCAAGTACTCTCTAGGCCCTCCAGACCAACTCTATGGTCAATTTCCAGCAGAGTTGCACTGAAGGACCTAGAGCCACATGACTCTTTCGGTATATGGTTATATATCTCTTATCATATCCAAGGAGACCTCAAAGGCATTGGCCTTTGCCCTCAAGGAGATCACCACACAGAATTTGTTTGTCTCCATTGTTGAGTAAACAACCACCTTGGAAGTTTTCCATTTCACTTGTCTTCAGGGAAGATGCTTTCTGTCGGAACCAGATTTAAGTTACTGTACTTGCCTTCTTTATCATGCAATCATAGAGTTGGAAGAGACCACAAGGACCATCCAGTCCAACCTCATTCTGCCCTGCAGGAAATCTCAATCAAAGCATCCCCAACAGATGGCCATCCAACTTCTGTTTAAAGACCTCTAAGGAAAGAGACTCCACTACACTCAGAGGGAGCGTGTTCCACTGTGGAACAGCCCTTACTGTCAGGAAGTTCCTCCTAATGTTGAAGTGGAATCTCTTTTCCTGCAGTTTGCATCTGGGTCCTGTCCTTTGGAGCAGCAGAAAACAAGCTTGCTCCCTCTTCAATATGACATCCTTTCAAATATTTAAACAGGGCTATCATATCACCTCTTAACCTTCTCTTCTCCAGGCTAAACATCCCCAGCTCCCTGAGTCGTTCCTCGTAGGGCAAGGTTTCCAGATCCTTCACCATTTTAGTTGCTCTCCTTTGGACATGGTCCAGTTTCTCCACATCCTTTTTAAATTGTGGTGCCCAGAACTGGACACAATATTCCAAGTAGGGCCTGACCAGAGCAGAATACAGTGGCACTATTACTTCCCTTGATCTAGACACTATACTTTTATTGATGCAGCCTAAAATTTCATTGGCCTTGTTAGCTGCCGCATCACACTGTTGACTCATATTCAACTTGTGGTCTACTTGGACTCCTAGATCCCTTTCACATGTAGTCTCTTTCAGCCAGGTGTCCCCCATCCTATATCTCTGCATTTTATTTTTCTGCCCTAAGTGCAGTACCTTACATTTCTCCGTGTTGAATTTCATTTTGTTAGCTTTGGCTTAGCTTTCTAGTCTCTGCAGATCATTTTGAATTTTGATCCTGTCCTCTGGAGTATTAGCTATTCCTCCTAAGTTTGTGTCATCTGCAAATTTGATAAGCATGCTCCCAATTCTGTCATCCAAGTCACTGATAAAGATGTTGAATAAAACTGGCCCCAGGACAGAGCCCTGTGGGACTCCACTGGTCACTTCCCTCCAGGATGAAAAGGAGCCATTGTTGAGCAAACTTTGGGTTCGGCCGGTCAACCAGTTACAAATCCATGTAACAGTTGCCTTGTCTAGCCTGCATTTTACAAGCTTGTTTGCAAGAATGTCATGGAAAACTTTGTCATATCTTTTCAAACCTTTGATCACACTCTATCTCCTCTTTCTCTTTTAAGGGATGCTGAGGGTGCTTCTGCACTGTAGAAACAATGCAGTTTGACCCCACTTTAAGTTTTTTAGTGCCACTCTATGGAATCCTGGTATCTAGAATTATACAAGCTCCTTAGCCTTCTCTGCTAAGGAGTGTTGGTGTCTTACAAAACTACACATCCCAGGATGTTGTAGAATGGAGCCATGACAGTTAAAGTGTTGTTAAGCCACATTATTTCTACAATGTAGATGCATCCTAAATCCCATAGTTTGACTAGACCATTGAATCAATTGAATTTTACTTTTGTAAAGTAAAGCAGTCAAAAATTGATTCATTAGGGCTATTTTAGACATGTATTTTAGACACTGTATTATTGTATTTCTTGTTGTAATCCCGCTTCAATCCCTCGGGAGAAGCGGGAAATATTATTATTATTATTATTATTATTATTATTATTATTATAGCCACCACTAACCAACAGGTTTAAGAAAAGTCAACTCTTGCACTGTAAATCAGGGGCAGACTTTGATTTGCTGGATTAAGTTGCTGAGCGTGCCTAAGGTGGCCAAGGTGAATAGCAACTGAGGAGGATTTTGATTTTAGTATATTGGTATATTATTTTAGTATTTTAGCACTTCTGTAGGGTTGTATTTTATTATTCATTTTTATTATATATGTCTAATGTCCCCCCCCCCTTTGGTGAAAAAAGCGTTATAAATAAACATCATCACCATCATTATTGTTGATGTTGTTGTTTTCTGTTGACTTCTTCCTTGACAATTGTGTTTTACTTTTTTCTTTAAAGCATTTCTGTTGCTCTTGGGTCTTCATGAAGCATCTTCCTTGAAACTTTCCCTGAGCAATGCCCTGGAACGTCAAATGGCTGAATGGCTATAGCAGCCACAGCTCCCAGTCCCAGAAGCAATGCAAGAAGTCTTCCTTCGCCTTCTACCAAGCTGTGAGGGACCAGCTGCCTGTGTGGTTTCTGGAGGACATGAGGCGCATGGAAGCTTTCCACTGGCAAGAAGGGGGCAAGGTCAGCACCTACTCCCCATCGGAGGCCCTTCTCTATGCCCTAGTGCACAACCACCAGCCTTATGCCCATTACCTCCTCAGCACATTTCCTAAGAACGCCTTGGCCATACCCAGCTTGCATTTCAGCTGTTGCCACTCATCGGCCCCTCACTTGGCCATGGCTGTCCGGTACAACCGTGTCCACATCCTTTTAGAGATTCTGAAGACCATCAGAGACTTTCCATTAAGTGACCGAGCCGCCTACTTAGACCGCAGAGGCTGCAGCCGCGTGGAAGGGGGCAAGACCTCTCTCCACATGGCCTGCGAATTGGCAAGGCCCGAATGTTTGCTTTTGCTGCTGGGCCATGGGGCCTCACCCTGTCTACGTGACTGTGTTGGGAACACCCCTTTGGACCTCTTGCTTCAAGAGATCTGGGAAAACCCAACGTCTAATCTACGCACCAAGCTTCTCCTCCTGGACTCTCTGCTCCTTTTTATGCCACAGGGCTTCCATTTTTCAAGGAAGCAGCAATTGCTGGCTGACCAGCAGCAATGGCAAGAACTTCTGGGAAAGCACCGGTTCCAGTGGTTGGCAGGCTTAGCCCCTTCTTCCCTCTTTGTTCAAGCCATGCAAGTGTTAATCGGGACCATTTCGCCAGATCAGTTCCCAGAAGCACTGGAGAACCTGCCTTTGCCACACTTTCTGAAGCCTTTAGACCTCAAATTGAAGAGTTGAGAATATCACACTAGAGACCTCATCCCTTCTCCCCACTCTGCCGTTCCTTCTTGTGTAATGAAAATAAGGATTTTTGGCTGTAGCTTGTATACATCTGTGTGGAAAAGGGGGGAAGCCTGTGTTTTAATTAGAACCTTGTTTTTAAAAGAACTTGAGTATGGCATTGTGTTTTATTTAAATGTTGCCACCGCAGGATGGAATGCCTTCAGCAGATTTGAAAGGAAGGACAAAGTTTCTTGATGAGAGGAGACATTGCCTTAAAATGGGTGGGTGACTGTGGTGGGTTTGAGAGTCACTTTTCTGCTACAGAATTTTCTGGGAGTTCAGTGGACTGCCAGAAATAGCCACAAAGGAAAAAAACAATGCTATAAGTAGTTGAGAATCTGCTTTTTAAAATGGTGGGAGGAGGCTGTCATCCTGCTCAGGAGTTCAGGTTGAGTCTCCCTTATCCAGAATTCTGAAATCCAAAATATTGCAAAAACCAAAACTTTTTTCATGGTTGGCTAAGAGTGTGACACCTTTTTTTTCTGATAGTTCAGTCTACACAAACGTTGTTTCATGTGCAAAATTATTTAAAATAGTGTATAAAATTACATTCAGGCTATGTCTCTGGCTTTGCTTCGTGAACGAAGATTCAAGAAGGACTCATCCCGCGCTTTGTACAAGCGCGTTGGTGACTAAAAAGGCCAATTCGGGATAAATATATAAGGAATATAGTCAGCTCTTCATATCCACAGATTCTGCATCTGCATTGACCATTCACAGCTTGAAAATATTTTTAAAAAATAATTCCAAAAAGCAAACCTTGATTTTGCCATTTTACACTTCACTATGGGACTTGAGCAACCACAGTTTTTGGTATCCATGGAGTGTCCTGGAACCAAACCCCAGTGGATAGCAATGATCCACTGTATATGAAACATAAATGACTTTTGTTTTTAGACTTTGGTCCCATCTCCAAGATATCTCATTATGTACTTATATTCAAATACAGGTATTCTGAAATTTTTAAAAACCCAAAGACCAAAACACTTCTGGTCCTTAGCATTCTGGATAAAGGAGACTCAGCCTGTAATAAGATTGTAAACTGGATGTGTGATCTTGCAACTTTTGGAATTGATATTTATAGTCATTAACAATAGAACATGACCTTAAAAACCAACCTTTTTAGCCTAGCAGCATCCCAACTGAAGGGTTTCTGAGGTGCTTCAGATCAAGATGCTAAGTCTTCCACTCACAACTGTGGGCTAAAGCAAGCAATGATAGCAGGACCCCAAGGGTTCTCTCCAGTTGCCTGTCTTTGACCTTCCTTGTCATCATGATTATGTTACAGATATCATTTCCCAGCACCCCAATATAAGCACCTCATAAATCATTTGGATGAGGCACTTCTAAGTTGAAAAGTTAGGGATTTTTATGGGGGACATAGAGCCTCGACAGACCGGCAATAAACACCAGCCTGGGGGCAGAGTGGGGCATGGCGTCCACATGACACATGCCCCAATGCTGCCCTGATGATGCCATCACACCGTGGGCCAGACCACATGGCGGGCTGTCACCGCGCTCCTCTGGCATTTCATCCAGATGATACAGCTCCAAAGGAGCGCCGAAAGACTGGCGCCAGTGGCTAAGGTGAGATATAGACCACCATAAAGCAGTGTACTCACGCCAACTCTAGGGTTAGGGAGCGCACATCAACCACACGCTCCCTAACCCTACTTCGTGTGGATGGTGCTGTCATTACGAGGCCCTGTCCACACGGGGGGCATGATGATGTCACGCATGTGCCATGTCCAAATGGTGCAGCGCACGTGTGACGTCTCCGCGCCGCCCCAGGGCACTTATCATGGCCTGGCTGCAGCGCAGGAAGGAGCTTTTTGCTGCGCGCATTGTTCCCGCGACAGCCAAATGGCCGTGGGAACAATGTGGAGGAGAAAGGGGCCAGGCAGCCCCTTTCTCTCATGGCTGTGGCTGCCGGGGTGTCGGGGGGCATGAAGCCCCAAGGACACTCCTTTTCCGGGCCACAGAGAAGCGGCATTTTGCTGCTTCTCCGTGGCCTGGAAAAGGGGTGTCCTTGGGGCCGCAGGGCTGCCGGTGAGGCTGCCCTGGCCCCAATCCGGCGAGAAAAGGGGTGGGTGCAGACCATCCCTTTGGCACCCTTTCCGTGGAAAGGCCAGATCGGGGCCGCGACGTGTGATCCAGCTAGTCAGCGGCTACTGTGATGGAGCTCTGTTACTGTAGTTGTGGGTGACAATGCAGGATCTCTGCAATTTTTAAAACGTTAAACAGTGCAGGAAGGTTCTGCAGTTGATTTAAAAGTTATCTCTCCTAGTGACTCCAGGAGAGCCAGTTCTTCTGGGGGAAATCCAAGGAACTGGAGGTGCAAGAATAGCTAAACCTGGATCTGCATAATTGTACAGTAACCCAAATAAATGAGTAACCCTAGCCTAAATAAATGAGTAATCCCTGTTCCCCACAATATTAACATGACAGGACAACAGTAGTAACAATTTCCAAGCATCAGTCAGAGCTAGGGAAATATTTAAAGCAAACTAGGAAAATATTTAAAAGAAACAAAATCCTATCCTTCCTCCTGTCAACTGACAACAACAGCAAAGTGGTGGGTTTGATGAGCTTCAACCAATAGGGCATTTTATAGGGTAGGCACTACTAGAGGAGGGGGACAAAACATATACCCTCTTGGTGCCAGTTGTACTTCACAGGCAGTGGTAAGTTTTGAAATGTGGGTTGTCATCATGGCAGTCACCATAACCACAGAAAAGAACCTAAAATGTACAAAACTGTTTAATTCCATATCATCAGACCATTTCTTGTGGGTTTGGGCCATGATATAACCCTGCTTATAGCACTCTAAATACTTTTTGGAAAGGCAATAATGCTTTTGGCCTGGAACAAGAACAACAATTCTATGGACAACACTATAGTACTGCTCTGTCTCCCGCCACTGATGCACAGTGTGTATGTGCCAGGGCACTATCTAGTTGTTCTTATTGGCCTGTTACAGACTGCCAAAATAAAGCTGCTTCGGGTCTCTTTGGAGGTATGCTGTTTAAATGATGCATGGGTCCGAAGAGTCCGGAGGTCGCGCCAAAGCCACATTCCATTCCTAAGCACCGGAGTGCAGCTTTTGGTGAAGCTTCCGGATTCTTAGGACCCATGCATCATTTAAACAGCATACCTCCAAAGAGACCCGAAGCAGCTTTATTTTGGCAGTCTGTAACAGGCCATAGTGTTGTTATGTGCCTTCAAGTCATTTCTGACTTACACTGACCCTAAGGTGCACCTATCATGGGGTTTTCTTGGCAAGATTTGCTCAGAGGAGGTTTACCATTACCTTCCCCTGAGATTGAGTGCATGTGACTTGCCCAATGTCACCCAGTGGGTTTCATGGTTGAGTGGCAGGGTGACCAGATACCATGACTGCAAAGGAGCACAAGGTATGTAGGATACTCAAGAAAAATGTAGGGCATTACCAAATGAAAGCTGCAAACACTAATGTAAATATGAATCCATTTCATATGGTTTATTTACAGTATACTGTATTGTATATACTGTATTTTATTATATACTCAACCATATTTTTCTGATGAACCTATCTAGACTAAAATGCCTTGTTGACTTGCAATATAGATCTCTCCTTAGTCATGCTAATAATGGAGGGCATTTTGGGATTCTTCCTGGACAGAGGTTTGAAATATAGGACATGTCCTGGAAAAGGAGGATGTCTGGTCACCCTGCTGAGCAAGGAATTGAACCCTGATCTCCAGAGTCATAGCCCAACACTAAAACTACTATGCCATGCTGTGTCTGGTTGCTGTTGTGCAACTGGGCAGAGAGCAGCCTCCCAGCCCACAAATACCAGTGCAAGTAAACTGGCAAAAGTCAAAGCTCCAACAGCGGTCTAGTAAGGAGCCTGGCCTTCATCTACAACTTGGACTAGAATTCCCAAAATTGCCATAAAAGTGTCCATGCTAGCTGGAGGATTCTGAAGAGTTGTACCCAAAAAAGGGTAGTTTTTTCAAGTTCTGTTCTCTACCAAGAGGAGATCTGTTGTAAAGCAAAGGAGTCTTAATTGTCAGTTCAAGAGTAAACAGCTCCCCATACACAAATCAATACTTTGCATTACAACAAAGATGTGTGTTGTGTGCCTTAAGTCATAGGGTTTTCTTGGCAAGATTTGTTCAGAGGAGATTTGTCATTGCCTTTCCCTGAGGCTGAGAGAGTGTGACTTGTCCAAGATCAATAGCCCACAATATTTTGTTGCTGCAGTCCTATCCTAGCATGTATGAAGACTGCAGCTACCGGTAAGCTCAAAGCAAATAGGCATGCCTGGGATGGTGGCAATGGATCATGTCATTATTCCTTATGATTAGTATATCCCAACATTTTCAAGCTTGTGAGTCCAGGCTCTGCTGCAACACAATATGAAGGAATCTGGAGCAGAAATTCATTTGAAAGGCAGACTGCATGGGAAGGTACAAGTGGAGGAAAGCGGTCCTTAATATAGGATGTGAATAACCCCACAGTCCAAAGAAAGGTAAGAGTACTTGAGGCCAGCTGAAGCTAATGGTACTTGAGGCCAACTGAAATTAAATACTCTGATCTCGATAAACAAGTAAATGTTAGGTAAGCACCAGTAGCGTAACTAGATGGTTAGTTGTGTACTAAATTCCAAAGTGGGAAAAAGTTTAGAGTGCAACTTCCTGAATACTCTGCTGGTATGATCATGCTGGCTAGGGGATTCTGGGAGTTGTAGACCAAAATACAATTTCCCCAAGCTCTGCTTAATTCTCTGCCTAGCAATCTTGCTGCACAATTTATTGGCTGTATCACTGATTTTCAAATTAAGGCTATGTCTATGCAACTCCAGTCAGTGAGAACAAGTCTGTAACTCCATGGGCAATGCTTGCTTGCATATGTGGTTCCTCATCCAACTAGGAATAGCCACAGAGAAAGGATAAGATGTGTGGAAGAGGCACCTCACAGTGCCACCATACCATTAGGTGGTTTTCCTTTCCTATGAAAGTCTGAGGCTCCTGCTCCACTGCAGAATTAATGCAGTTTGACACTGCTTTGATAGTCATGACTCCATCCTAAGGATCTTTGGATTTGTAGTTTGTTGTGGAAGACTAAATTTCTCACAAAACTACAAATCTCAGAATTTCATAGCACTGAGCCATGGCAGTTAAAGCAGTGTCAAACTGCATTGTTTCTGCACTGTAGAAATACAAACTGCACTATTTCTGCACTGTAGATGCAGCCCAAGAGAGGCACTGAAGCAATCAAGATGGAAGAAGAAGACACTTCAGGCAGCCATGGATGAAAATGCCCTTACCCATGTCAAAACAGCACTTTTTACAACACATTTGTTCCCTTTGCCCTTCAGTAACAACACAGGAGCATAACGTGGCACTGGTCACATTGGATATATGCTTCAGATCATAGCAAATACAGCAAAAGTAGCCTTTACTGGCTGAAATTCTTGCTATGCCCATCTTAAAGGCAGCAGTGGCTAGACTTGAACAGAATTTCATTTTTTTGTTACTAATGGATTTCTTTTCATTCCTGCTTCTCTGGTGTCCTTTTTCTTGAACCTATGATTATGAATTGTGGAAATGTTTGAGAAACCACTGCAGGATGGGACATTTTCCTGACAAGTTCTTGTATTGTTCAGCAGCTGCACAGATGAAGATTTTTCTATTTGAGTCCTAGAAAAATCCTCACTTATCGACTTCCCATTTCTCATACAAATGTTAGAGGGAATTTTGCCAGAAAGAAAGAAAATCTACAGCTCAGTACAGGTATACCTCTGTTAATGAAGTAGATGTGTTCCTGGGCATTACTGCCTTAACAGAAAAATTTTGTTCCAGGGGCAGAAATAATGTGGGAAGAATAGTAGCACTAGTAGTGGAAATGAGAGACACTGCAGACTGGGCCATCCAGAAAAATCAGCAGTAGCAGAACATGCCATAAACCATCCTGGGCATAAAATACTGTTTGAAAACACTGAAGTTCTGGACCATGCCAACCACTACCATGTCAGGATGCACAGGGAAGTCATTGAAATCTACAAACATCTGGACAATTTCAACAGAAAAGAGGAAACCATTAAAGTAAACAAGGTTTGGCTACCAGTCCTGAAAAATAGCAAGATAAAGACTCAACAAATGCAAATGAGAAATGTCCCAGCAGACAATGAGCACTATCAAGCAGACATCAATCCTCTTTTGCAGACCTTCCACCCTGAGGCCTGCCATTAGCAACAAAAACAATACACATGCAAATCACTCCTGCCTTTCCAGGTCACACATTATATACAGTGGTACCCCGGGTTACGAATTTAATTCGTTCCGCCGCCGCGTTCGTAACCCGAAAATCTTCGTAAGCCGAAAAAGCCATAGGCGCTAATAGCGAAAGCCGCGATTTCGTGCGAAAAAGCGCCGAAAAGCACCAAAAAATTTAAGCTGTAGAATTGAGATCTGACATGTTCATTGCAGGGAGCTAAGCCAGAGAATTGGGTTATGTTAGCCAAGCCATCTCTTAAAAAGACACAAAATTGTTTTGTATGACATACCTTCCAAAATTTCATAGACGATAACCAGAACGTATGTAGTCAAACAATATCAGAGTGTGGTCAAGATGACAAAAGTTATTAATGAAGAAGAGCACACAAGATAGAAGAGACTATGGCACTGTCCTCTCTTCTGTTATTTCAGCACAAGTAAATGTGCTAAACAACCCCTCTCATCAAACACTCCACTGCATATCCCATTACATAGTTCACATAGTTCCAACATACATTAACCCCAACTAAATCTTGGGCTGAGCACTAAAGTTAGAATTGTTGAGACAATTGTATTCTCATGTAGGATGCGAGAGCTGGACAGTGAAGGAAGCAGATAAGAAGAAAATAAACTCATTTGAGATGTGGTGCTGGAGAAGAGTGCTGAAGATACTGTGAAAAGCCTAAAAGACAAACAAATGGGTCCTTGAACAGATTAATCTTGAACTTTCCCTGGAAGCCAAGATGATGATGGATGGCCAAAAAGACAACCAAATGGGTTCTTGAACAGATCAAGCCAAAAGTCTCATTGGAAGCCAAGATGAGCAAATTGAGTCTGTCATAGTTTGGCCACATCATAAGAAGACATGGATTACTAGAAAAGACAATAATACTCTGAAAAGTGGAGGGTAGAAGAAGGAGAGGAAGACTGTGTGCCAGATGAATGGATTCATTTGGGGGTTATGAGCACAGGTTTGAGGGACCTAGACAGAACAATGGAGGACGGGGCTATTCACGATGTCTCATCCACAAGGTTGCCATGCGTCAGGATCGACTCAGGAGCAGCTAACAACAACAACAAATCTATGGCAGACAAGATGCACATGCAGCTCCTGACATTATATAGGGACTGTGAATACCACACAGTTACAAACATGTAATCCAACATTATGCATTCGTAATTCCTCAACAGGATTCCAGCTACGGTCTGGAAGCAGGGAAGCTGGTTTTGGAAATTAAAGCACCACCAATATAGCAAATAACCTGAATAGGTAGAAAAGAGGATGAAGTAGAGAGTTCTTAGTATTCCTCTTGCCTCTTCTTAATTCTATGTGTAGATTGCTGTGTCTAAGCTTTACTTCCTTCTCTTTTTACAAGGTTCTTCTCCTAGCTCAGAAGAGCCAAGTAGCTCATGAAGTTTACATTATAACTGCCTGGGCAGGCTAAAGCACATGGAAGCCAGCTTCCCTGGAACTTTAGGAACTTCTGCAACCAAGTCTAGGGTTGCCTTTGGCTGATCAAAACTTTGATGGATTTTCTAAAACAATAAAGCTCCATTCCCCCCCCCCCCTTTTTTTTTTTTTTTTTCAATTTCATGAGCATCCAAAATAGTTAACACTTTATAGCTCCAAGCTCACTGCACTAATCCATTCTGCTAGTATAAATAACAGGTATTTGTAGGATCTGGTCTCTGTCTTCAGGTTCATGCACCTTTAGGTCATACACACCCAAACTGGCAAACATATTTTACAGTCTCTTAGAGACATTTGATGTTGATATTATTTGGATGTTATTTTGGAAAGAATTTCTGCCACATGTGGATTTCTTTCTATTAAGGCCAAATCCAGCTGCTGACTTCATCATAAGGAAACACCAGAGCCTCATGAATACTTCACAGAACAGATGTTTGTGAGAGAAAATAGCCCTTCCAAGTCCAGGTCACAAAAATTGCTTAAAGGAGAAGGAACAACTCGTTGAATAATGTGCTGCAGTCAGAACCTCAGCCCTCCAGATGTCTTGGATGTTGAACTCACAGAAACCCCCACCATTGTGGGCATTAGTGATGAATTATGGAGAGCTTCAGTTTTAAAATGTTTTCAGCCATTTTGAATCCCATTATTGGGAGAAAGATGGGAAGTATAAATTAGTAGTAGTAGTAGTAGTTGCTTGTTGCATGCCTTCAAGTTATTTCTGACTTATGGCAACTATCATTTCGTTTTCTTGGCAAGTTTCTTCAGAGAGGGTTTGCCATTACCATCATCTGAAGCTGAGAGAATGTGACTTGCCCAAAGTCACCCAGTGGATTTCCTTGGTTGAGATTGGATCTGAACTCTGGTCTCCTGGTTTCCAACCCAATGCTCAAACCATGTTGGCCCTAAGGATGTCTATCAAGGCCCATTGGCAGAAAAGGGGACCAATCATCAGCAAATAGTTTCATCTTTTCTAGTGGGATAGACATGTTAATCTGTTGCATTGTCAACCACAAAGTAAATAGGCACTGCAAAAACTAAGGGCCTCAAAGTACCTACCACTATGATTCCACTTTAACTGCTGTGGCTACTTCCTATGGAATCCTGGGTGTATTTGTTGTGGCACTAAAGCTTCATGACAAAGAATTAGGAGTACTCTTCCCCACACAGAAAATCCTGAGATTCCATAGCATAGAGCCATGGCAGGTAAATCAGAAACATGGTACTGTACTATAATTGTGTAATTTGAAAGGTTCCTGACAAGTTCTGTTTCTCATAAGCTACTGTGAAAAGTGAACTAGAGTTAACAAAAACTTAGACCAACTAAACATTGTTGTGTCATTCATAGGGTTGCCATAAGTCAGGTGCTCCAAACCGGGACAAATGTAGGACAAATGTAGGGCAACATTTTCAAATGTAGGACACATGGAGGACGTGCAAAAATTGAGGGTTTTTTTAAAATGTTAATATAAATGCATGTTTTTTAAGCATGATCAAAATGGAGGACATTTTGGCATTATTCCTAGACAGATGGCAGAAATGTATTTGCCCTCGGGTTCAATTGTACTTCTCAGAAGTGTGTACTTGGTCAAGGGAAGTCTGGTCGTTATACTGTATCCTTCATGCTTCGCGCTCCCTGCGTTGATCGTTTCTGAGTCCTTGGTGACAGCTGAACGTCTGCATCACCACGGACGGCATGGGTGTGCAGACGTGCCACATCGTCTCTCGTCGAATTCGCGTTTCTCAACATTAGGGGCGAGAGGTGTTACATTGGGGACAACCTGACCAAAGGCAACGGGGGCCACAAGCGAGGTAGGCGGTTGTTGGGATAGTGCGAAGATCAAGCCCCTTACCACAATCATCATCATCACTAGAATAATTTATAACATATAAAATAATTATAATATTATATTTATCACTAATATATAACATGCTGGGACTCTACCCTTCAGGTGTGGCTCAGGACTCCATGGACTCCATGACAACTATGGGTCTACCCAAGTAGTATCTGACCCTACTCATGCTGCTGGACACACTCTGGACCTGTTTTTTTGTGCTGGGTGGGATGAAGATGATCTGGGGTGTGGTGGAACCTCTACAGTTCCATTATCATGGACAGATCATATCGGGTCAGGTTAGACTACGGGGACTCAGAACCTCTTGCAGGGGTGGGGGACCGATTAGGATGGTCCGCCCCAGGAGGCTGATGGATCCAGATGGATCCTGAGGGCCTTGGAGTTTCCTGTCACATTGGCAGGTGATTCTGTTGAAGCCCTGGCACCTTTGGAATGGGGAAATGGCCAGAGCGATGGACCACAATCGCTCCTGAGCGTCCCCTCTCACGGAGTGGAGCTAAACCAGCCCCCTGGTTCTCTAGGGATTTGATGTTGATGAAGCAAAGGAGAAGGAAACTAGAGAGACGTTGGCGGAAGACTCAGAGTGTATCTGATCGAATACGGCTAGATCCTATTTGAAAGCCTACTCTTTGGCAATAACGGGCACAAAGAAATTATTTTTTGCTACAGCATTGCATTGCAAGGAGCCAGTCAGCAGAGCTTTTCCGAGTGGTCAAGGTCTTTTACACACTCACCCTCAAGTAGAAAATGCAGACCACTCAATGGTTCGCTGTGAAGAATTGCTCAGCATTTTGCAGATAAAATCACTCAGATTAGGTCCAAATTAGATGCTGCAATATATAGTGTCAGGGGATGTTATCTTGGCTCCTACTGTTAGTGTTAATGGATACTTTTCAACTGTGCAGCCTGATGATGTAGACAGAATCCTTGGAAAGATAAGAGCCACTACATGTGTTCTTGGACCCTGTCTCTTGGCTTATAAACAGGCCAGAGGGGGACTGACTGAGTGGGTAAAGGAAGTAATCAATGCCTCCCTACAACAAGGCAGAATTCCATCCTGCCTAAAGGAGGCTTGTTGTGAGGATCTATTAAAACAAGACGCGCTTAATCGCCTTGGTGGATGACCTACGAAAGGAACTGGACAGAGGGAGTGTGTCCCTGTTGGTTCTTCTGGACCTTACAGCAGCTTTTGATACCATCGATAATGGTATCCTCTAGACCGCCTCTCTGGGATGGGGCTTGGAGGTACTGTTCTACAAATGGTTCCGTTCCTTCCTGGAGGGCGAACTCAGAAGGTGGTACTGGGGGACTCCTGTTCGACCCCTGGCCATTGACCTGTGGGGTCCCTCAAGGTTCTGTGTTGTCCCCTATGCTGTTTAACATATACATGAAACTGCTGGGAGAGGTTGTCCGGAGTTTTGGGGTGCGAGTAATCAATATGCAGATGAATCAACTCACTACTACCCTTCCCACTCACTCCAAGGAGGCATCCTGGTTCTAAACCAGTGCCTGTTTAAGTAATGGACTGGATGAGGGCAAACAAGTTGAAACTAAACCAGACAAGACAGAAGTGCTCCTGGTCAGTCGGAAGGCAGATCAGGGAATAGGATCCAGCCTGTGTTAGATGGAATCACACTCCCCCTGAAAACACAGGTTCAGTTTAGGGGTAATCTTGGACTCAGCTTAAACTGGAGTCCCAGGTCTCTGCTGTGACCAGGAGTGCTTTCGCACATTTAAAACTTGTGTGCCAACTGTGCCCGTTCCTGAGAAGCCAGATCTGGCCAGGTGGTACATGCCTTGGTACATCCCGTTTGGACTACTGTAATGGGCTCTACATAGGATGCTCTTGAAAGTGTTCGGAAAATTCAACTGGTTCAAAGAGCGCTGCCAGGCTGTTAACAGCGCGATTACAGAGCCCATACAATCCCCTGTTGAAAAAAGCTTCATGGGCTGCCAGTTCGTTCCGGGCACAATTCAAGATACGGGTATATCCTACAAAGCCCTACATGGTCAGGTCCACATTATTTGGCAGACCGTTCTTCCTGGTATGAACCTGCTCGGACCTCGAGATCCTCTGGAGAGCCCTTCTCACCATCCCAACACCTTCACAAACACGTTGGTGGGGACACAGAGAGGGCCTTCTCAGTGCTGGCCCCTACCTGGAACTCCCGCGAACTCGCCTGCCAGGAGATAAGAACGGCTCCCTCCTTGATGGCTTTCCGACGGCAGGTGAAGACCTATCTGTTCAACAGGCATTAAGTAATCACATAAGAACAGACAGGAATGTTGGACTAGTTTAAATCATTCTGTTTAATGCATGTCATTTATCTATTTATTTTTAAAAGTGTTTAATTGTACTTTCTGTTTTGTTTGTTTGTTGTTTGTTTTAATTGCGGTAAAGCCGCTCTGAGTCCCAGTCCTGGGAAAAGAGCGGGATAAAATAAATAAATAAATAAATAAATAATAAATAATTGTCCAAGAAAGGCAGACTTGTTAGCATTCAAAGTGCCATAAATACACAGAAAATGCACTTCCTATAGTTAATAATAAAAAATAATGGGGGAAAAATAAAAAAACAAGACAGGGGTGGGATATATTTAATAATAAAATTAATGTAATAAAATAAAAGAAGCAATAATAAAAAAAATGAAATAAAAAAAACAAGCAATAAAAAATAAGAAAAAAAAATAAAAACAATAATAAAAAAAAATAAAAAATAAAATAAGTATTTTATATTTTTAAAATAATTAAAAAAACCCCAAAAACCAAGGCAGAACCTAATGGCCACTGACTCAGCTTTCCTCCTCCTCCTCCGGCCCAATTCTGCCTGGCCTCAGGCACCCTCTCTGGCTCCTTCCTCCTCCTCCTCCCCTCCTCCCTCCTCCTCCCTCCCTCTGCTCAATTCTGCTCTGCTCTGGCCCCTTCAAGGCACACCTTCTCTCTGGCTCCTTCCTCCTCCTCTTCCTCCGCCCCCAATTCGGCCCTGGCCCCTTCAAGGCACCCTTCCTCTGGCCCTTCCTCCTCCTCCTCCTCTCCTCCTCCCTCCTCCTCCTCCTCCTCAGAGCCCTTCTGCTCCTCCTCCGCCTCAGCCCCAATTCTGCCCTGGCCCCTTCAAGGCACCCTTCCTCTGGCCCTTCCTCCTCCTCCTCTCCTCTCCTCCTCCTCCCCTCCTCAGCGGCCCCAATTGTGCCCTGCCCCTTCAAGGCACCCTTCCTCTGGCTCTTCCTCCTCCTCCCTCCTCCTCCTCCTCCCCTCTCCTCCTCTCAGCCCAATTCTGCCCTGGCCCCTTCAAGGCACTCCTCTGGCTCCTTCCTCCTCCTCCTCCTCCTCCTCCTCCTCTCCTCCTCCCCGCCCCAATTCTGTCGCCCTGGCCCTCAAGGCACCCTTCCTCTGGCTCCTTCCTCCTCCTCCTCCCCTCTCCCTCCTCCCCTCCTCTACGCCCATTCTGCCCTGGCCCCCAAGGCAACCCTTCTCCCTCCCTCTCCTCCTCCTCCCTCCCCCCCCCTCCTCCTCCTCCTCCGCCCAAATCCCCTGGCCCCTCAAGGCACCCTTCCTCGCTCCTCCTCCTCCTCCTCCCTCCGCTCCTCCTCCTCCTCCTCCTCCTCCTCCGCCCCAATCTCTGCCCTGGCCCTCAAGGCACCCTTCCGTCCGGCTCCTTCCTCCTCCTCCTCCTCCCTCCTCCACAACAGAAGAAGGGAAGCAAGCAGGCGCACGCGCACGGAGGGAAGCAGGGCAGCGCGCGCGCGCGCTGCCGCTAGCCCTGCTGAGGCCTGGGCGGCGCGCGCCAAGGAGCCCGTCCTCTTTGGCCGCTGGCCAATGGCTCTGGCCAAAGCAAGGGACGAGCCGTTTTTGGAGCCCTGTGCGTGCGCGCGCGGGTGGGCAAGCCCTGACGCGGTGGCGGTGGCACTTCTGCCTCGCCGCCAAGGAGGAGGAGGAAGGCGAGCCGGAGGAGGTGGGTTAGCTTGCCCAGCCCACCACTAAGAGGAGGAGGAGGTGGGTTGGCGCCGCAGCCAGCCATTAGCACAGCAGCGGCTATGGAAGAGCGGACCCCGAAACCGGAACAAAGGTGTGGGGGGCCCCCAAACCGGACCTGAGACCGTGAGGGGCCCCCCAAAAGTGTGATTGTCATGGGGCCGCCGGGTTAGGCATCCCTAGTCATTCAGGGCCTCACCAAAGCATATGCATATTTTTTCTCTTTACAGCAACTCTGAGAAAACCTCAGCCAACTATACAATTTAAGAGACCTTAGTTAGTTGTCCAAAAAAGCAGTTTTGTAAACCTTTAACCAGAGGGCATTTTGCCTAGCACCTCCTCTTACCTGAAACAAGCTTTATGCAGAGCAGTAACACTTTGAACTTTCATTGTTTATGCTAATATAGAGGCCTTGCCATGGAGCTCTCCTCCTTCCCTACTGCAATTTTGGGGGGGAAATCCTTTTTGAACAAGACTCTGCAATACCCAGTACCTAAAATGTGAAGTTAGATGGTGCTAGCTGTTGTTAAGGTTTTGTACTATGAAGATAGTAAAGAAAGAGGGGGGAACTCCTTGATGAGAAAACTGGATTGCAAGAGAGAGACCTTGACCCTAAGGCTGATAAATATAGACTGCCCCTCTAGTGTGTGGTTGCATATGCCTTCGCGTCCCCTGTGAACTTATGGCAACTCCATAAATTTCACAGGCTTTTCTTAGGCAAGGAATACGCAGAGGTGGTTTTCTTTGTTCTTTCCTCTGAAATATAGTCTACAGAAGCTGGTATTTGTTGGCTGTCTCCCATCCAAGTATTAACTAGTTCTTACTAAAAGGTCCATCAGACCCCTACTAAAAGAAGTGGCAGATGATGCCATCAGCCTAAGTATGAATGATGCCTTTTTTAAAATCGCCCTATTAGAACTTCTGTGCCAAGCCAGCATGGTGCAATGGTTTGCGTGCTGGACTACAACTCAGCAGATCAGGGCTCAAATCCCGGCTCAGCCAAGTAAATCTACTGTGTGACTTTGGGCAGTCACACTCTCTCAGTAGCCTCAGAGGGGGGCCATGGCCAACCCCCTTCTGAAGAAATTTGCCAAGGAAACCCCATAATAGGTTCACCTTAGGTCACCATTAGTCAGAAATGACTTGAAGTCTCACAACAACCCTCCAATATTGTGGAGGGATGACTTTCACTTCTGTGTAGCTTTTAAAAATCAACCTTCCAGAATCCTCTTTCTTACAGAAGCATGAAAGATACAGGAGCCGGATCCTTTTTTGCAACTATAACCACAAGTTTTCAGTCCTTTGGATATTTTCTTCCACTTTTTTTGGGTCATCTTTCCTGCCTAACCCCTGCAGTGGTTACACTTACAGTATACACTTACTTACAGTGTATGCTTACAGTATACAGTATAGCACTTTCATTCCACTTTAACTGCCATGGCTTCATCCTAGTTTGGTGAGAGATGTAGGCAACATCTGCACTGCAGAATTAATGCAGTTTGAATCTGCTTTAACAGTCCTAGCTCAGAGCTATGGAATTTTGGGATTTGTAGTTTTGTGAAAAAATTAGCTTCTCCATGGCAGTTTAAGTGGTGTCAAACTACATTAATTGTCCAATATGGCAGCAACCCAAGAATTCTCTAGTGCACTTTCTTGAACAGCGGAGAGTGCACAAATACTGCAAATCCCAGGAATTCATAAGACAGGAGCGGGATCATTAAAGTCGTATGAAACCGATATCACTGTGTACTGTGGATGGATACAGCCTTGCTTTGGAAAGTAAGAGAAGTGGCCTGAAGCTGAGTTGAATTAACAAAACTGAACCAATGATACTCTTCTTCTTCTTCTTCTTCTTCTACCTCTCCTTTTCAATTCCTTGTTAAATAACCTGGATTCATTGTTAAATGCATAAAAGACTGGATTGTCCAATGCTTGGAACAAGAGGCCTACTGTTCAGGCATTTGGTGTTACCTCACAAGTAAAAATGTTGTTTCCAAACTTTTGACAGGGTGCCCACAATGAACGTTTCAAAGTAGCGGGCACTTTAGCCATCATTCTCACAAGGACCTTTCTGCAGGAATTGCTGACTAAAATAAATTCCAATTAATGCCCATTATGAAGGCGCTGTCAAGTTCAATAAAGCCATGAGGGATTGCTATGTCAACCAAACTCATTTGTTTCAAAAGCTGGGTTCCAGAGAGAGGAACAACAGTAACAGAAATCAAGGGAAAGGAAAAGATCCCACCCTGTGAAAAGAGTAAGTTCAGACCCAATTTTCAATTAATTCAACACTGAGACATGTGAAGCATATTAAGGGAATTACTGTGGCCATGTGCAGAGCATCTTTCCTTTTTTGTGGTCAAACTCCACACATGGAGAATTAAGGCAAATGAAGGCTGCTGCCACACTGTAGAATTAATGCAGTTTGACGCTGGTTTAACTGCCATAGCTCAATGCTACGCAATCCTGGGATTTGTAGTTTGATGGGGCACCAGAGCTCTCTGGCCAAGAAGGCTAAATAGCTTTCAGAATTACAAATCCCAAAATTCCATATCACTGAGCCCTGGCAGTTTTACAACAAGAACAGTTTATTCGTATAAGACACAAAGACCATTACAAAATATTACAAACGAGCCCTGGCAGTTAAAATGGTGTCAAACTGCTTTAATTTTGCACTGTAGATGCAGTCATAGTCAATAGTGAGGGATAATGGCAGAAACAGAGAAACAAGAAATAGAGAAAAACTTCTTCCCTGTCCCTAATCTCCAACACACACACAGAGAGAGGGGGGTGGTGGAATATTATAACAATGTCATACCCTCCAACTGTCCCAAATGGGAGATGTGTGGTCAAGCAACATCAAAGTGTGATCACAGTGGCAAATTTCTTAAGGATGCAGAACACACAAGCTAGGAGAAGCTGCAGCAGTTTGCTTTTGCCTAAGTTTTCTGGGAAGGGCAAGATTCCTCTTCTCCTCTCCTCCATTCGGGGTTAGCTGGATACAAACTGCTTTTGCACTTTGAACTCAGTTTACACCAATTGACATAAACTTGAGGATGAAAAGGAAAAGTGGGAGGAGATTGAAACTGGGAATTTTAAAGCAGCTGGAAAAATAGGAAAGCAGAGGATTAATAATTGGGACTGTCCCTGGAGATCATCACACGGAGGTTATATCATACTTGTCCTGTTCCTGCCCCATCCTTCCTGCATGATTTCAGGAAGGACTTTCAGACGACATTGTGCTAATCTGGACATTATCCCATCCAAAAAGCATGATTGACCATGATCATGCAAAAGACTTTCAGATGACTTTGTGCAGATTATCCCATCATTAACTTGTTAAAGCAACATTGGCTGGCATTCACATTATTGCAATGCCACTTTAATAATGGGGTTTTGGTGGGATTGGTGCTACGATTTTGAAAGCCTTTTGCGCTATCGCAGTCACTGATGGGTTATTGACGGGATGATGGGAGAGAAATCCCATTTCTATCCCGTCTATGTATGATAATCTCCCCTGTCAACCCTGGAGAGCTGGGAGAGTTGCAACTACACAGCTGAAAATGTGCAGTGCTGTTGGGAAGGTGCAGCTCACAGAAAGGGATCAAGCGGAAACTGGTCCTCCACAGTTGCCCACTCTTGCTGCAAACCTAAAGGCGTGTTGCACAGAAACATTCTTGTGGAGCCACAGGCCTGCTGCAGTGGTCTGCTAGTCTGCCAGGCTATTAATTGTTTCTGAAGCTCAGAGAAAATCTGCTTTTAGCAATGTTAATTATGTTGAAGACAAAGTCCAGGCAGGTCATTTGGCTCAAATCGACCTTTAGCTGGCTAAGAAGTGTTCAAGTCAGCTGATTTCAGGAAGCTGTTATCTTACTTTAGGCTAATTGATGCACCTCTCTTCCTCTATTGCTTCCTGAGTAAAATATTAAATACAGCCCTGGGATCAGTGGGCAGCCCAGGGGACCAGATAGGACCATCACAAACCAGTGTGGATTATAGGAGTTGATCTATAACTTTCATAATCTCAGAGAATTATACTGGTTACACCAGATAGGAACGGGAAGTCAAAGCATCTGCAGGTATCCAACACAACACTAGCGAAGCCAGTATGAATCTAGAGATGATCTAAAAGACTTAACATGGGGCCCATTCATGTTACATGATTATAGCACTGTTAATCCATTTTAACTGCCATTTTACTGAATCCTGGAGCATGTAGTTTGGGGAGGTACTGGAGCTCTCTGGCTGAGATAAGCTAAATATTCTCCCTAAACTGCTAATTCCAGGATTCGATAGGACAGAACCATGGCAGCTAAAGTGGCATCATTTGTTTGTTGTTGTTGTTGTTGTGTGCCTTTACGTCATTTCCAATTTATGGCAGCCCTGTTGAGATTGCCTTCCTCTGAGTCTAAGAGCATGTGACTTGCCAAAGGTCACCCAGTGGGTTTTATCACCAAGCTGGAAATTGAATCCTGGTCTCCAGAGTCATATTCCGACATTCAAAACACTACACCATACTGGCTCCATAGTGGCATCATAGTGATATACAGTAATTGCATAATGTGAACAGGCCCTTACTCAGAAATGCTCCTCTCCACCTTGATATTGAAAGTTATTTTGAACATGAAAGGCATCTAATAGGAGAAAAGCTGCCTTTGGTATTGTGCTCCCAAGCCATTTAAGGATTTACATGTTATCACCAGCATCCTGAACTCAGATAAAATTAATAATAATAATAATAATAATAATAATAATAAATTTTATTTATATCTCCCGCTTCTCCCTTCGGATCGAAGCGGGATTACAACAGTAAAAACATCATAAAATACATACAAAACACATCAATCAAAAATAAAAAGGGGGAAGATAAGATAAGAAGCATATGGTGTAAGTCCAACTCACACCATTATAATTCATTAACAGGATGGCAATCATGACATTAATAATATATTTATAAAGTCATTTAAAAGTGTTGCTGATGAGCAAATGCAAGGTTTGTTCTCCTTTCTGGTGGTTCTTTATATCTGAACTGGGCTTGTATGGAACAACTTTTCAAATGCAAGATGCATTCAAAGAGAGGAATGACGTCTATAAGAGTATGACATGGCCATCCCAGCCTTTCCGGGCTATATCAATATTTACCTATAATTTATGCTAAGAAAATTTAAATTTTGGAACTCATATCAAATTATGTGTCCGCAGTCTACAATTAAGGGCTTCACACAGAGTTCTTTCCAAGCAGCCATGCAGAATGCTTCATGACTCCCTTACGGAAGTGAAGTGGTTTTGCCTCATTTTTGCAGCATTTGGATTCATCTCACCCACATGCAGCACTTCTAAGAAAAAGTTAGCTGTAATCTCAAGGATTTAGGAGTGAGATAAGCTAAGTATTCAGCTATTTTGCCTTGCATCAGTTTGGAAATGGTTGAGAAAAGTGGCTATCAGGACTCACCCCAGCCACCCTTTCTGCAGTGGGGAATAGGCAGATGAATTGCCAATCCCCCTTTTAAATAAGTTTCAGAGCTGGCTCAGTGGGCACAGGACAAGCTCTGTGGCATTCATCTCTTGGCTCCAACAACCACAGATGCCACAAGTAACTTTTCCAAGCTCTGCAACCAAGGAGAAGGAAATTCCAGGTACTTGGTAAATTCTCTCCAGGGAAGGAAAAATAGCAGTAGCAATAGCAAGTACAATTCTATACCACTTATCAGTGAACTAGGACTCCCTAAGTAGTATACAATGTGTAAGCCAATTGCCCCAACAAGCTGGGTACTCATTTTACCGACCTACGAAAGGATGGAAAACTGAGTGGACCTTGGAGCCCTTCTCTAGAATCAAACGTACAACGTTGCGGCTGCAGTTTCGGTATTTAACCACTGTGCCACCAGGGTTCTAGAATGGCTCACAGGGTCATGGTCCACAGATGTTACAACTTAATTTTGAGCCACCTTGGTTAAGTGGCATAAAAATGATGATGATGATGATGATGATGATGATGATGATGATGACGACGACTGTCCAAAATTGGCAGAGACAGTTCACCTGTCAGTTTTTCAGGTGATTTTAAAATGTTCCAGTTTCTTTCTCCTTTCAATTTCCCCTTATGGCTTCAGCTTACTACAGACTGAGTTCAAGGTGCAAAAGTAGTTTGCATGTAATAAACTCAGCAGATGGGGAGGAGAGAAGTGGGTCAGCTCCCAGTAAGCTCAGGCTAGGGTTGCCATAGCTGGGGACCTCCAAACCGGGACAAATGTAGGACAAGGTTTAAAAATGTAGGACTTTTTTTTTTTAATTTCCTAGCCAGGAAATTTTTTAAAAAAAAGGTCCTACATTTTTAAACCTTGTCTCCCCCTCCTTCCCAGCTTGGGAGGAAGCCTCGGCTGGCTCCCAGGTCAGGAAGGAGGTGGAGGCCGCCCCTCATCGTGGCGATCGCCGCGGTGGGAAGCGGCCTCCTCCTCCTCTCGGTCTGGGAGGAAGCCTCGGCCGGCTCGCAGGCCGGGAAGGAGGCAGAGGCCGCCCCTCATCGCGGCAATCGCCGTGGTGGGAAGCGGCCTCCTCCTCCTCCTCCTCCCTGGCCTCGCTGGGGCCCAGGAGGGAGCGTCTCCGCGGCTGGAGCTCCAACCGCGGAGAGCCCTCCCAGGCCTCAGCAAGGCCTTGGAGCCGCCGTGGGGGCTGAGGTGGCCGCGGTGGGCGGGGCCATCCCGGTTTGGGCACCAAACCGGACCGGGATGGCACCGCCCAAACCGGGATTGTCCCGCCCCCCGGTGGGATATGGCAACCCTAGCTCAGGCAGAAGTAAACTGCTGCAGTCTCTCCTAGCTTGTATGTTCTTCCTTATTCATAATGGTTGCCTTGACTACTTTCTGATATTGCTTGGTCACCTGTGCCCCAGTTTTCATTTGTGAAATGTTGAGAGGAATGACGTCGTACGACAGCCTTATTGTGCATGCCACAACGTGCTCCTGCCAGCTAGTCGAAAGCAGTGCAACAGCTGTGAGAAATCTTGACTCAATGTAATCCGGAGTCTTTTGTCCTGGAGTCAAAAGCACTCCTTCTCTGCCTCCCACTTTGGCACTGATGTATTGGAAACAGTTGCTCAGATACCGACCAAATCATGTACAAGGTTTCCACATGAGTGGGGAAACCACACAAAAAGACTTCATCCAGCTGTAGACCTGCTTGGTTTCATAAAATCAGCTCCTCAGGCACACTAGTCTGATTAAAGACTGCCAGCAGCAATTGAAACCTAAAGGTGACTACCCAAAGGCTTTATAAGGGAGGAAGTCTCTCCGCTGCTATTCCAAAGGTGTCTTGTGCATGGAGAATGCTGATTTTACAAGGATGGAGTCAAGTTACCAGATCCAAATACGGTTAACTGAATAGCACAGCAAGGCCAGACTTGCATCAGTGATGTTCACTGCTCTGTACTCTCTTTCCACATTTAGTTTCTTTCTTTCTACAAACATGTATTTCTACAAACAACATCTCTTTCACACATTTATAGCCTTTGATGCCACTTTAACTGCCATGGTTCTATTCTATAGAATCCTGGGAGTTGTAGTTTCTTGAGGCATTTAGAATTCTCTGCCAGGGAGCTTGTAAAACTACAAATCCTGGTATTCCATATGATGGAGCTACAGCACTTAAAACAGTCTCAAGCTGTTTTATTTCTATGAAGTAGATGCACCTATAGTTTATCTTATGTAACTTTATAAATGCTTACTTATGTCGCAGAGGAGCTAGGAAACCCTGTTAGTGAATTGTAAAGATACAGTTCAGAGCACTGGCAAGAGTGTCCCACTTTGAACATCAGGCTTGATCAATGTGGGTCAGTGCTTCCTAGCTAGTGTCCCAATGCACACTGGTCCCATTGTGTGTCAGTCCCATTGCACATAAGCCATTTGGCAGGTTCCCTATGCAGTAACATCACAGCAGCCTCTGGCTGAATACTGACATTGCAAAATCGCACAGTCCTATTTCCTGCAGACGTAGGTCCACTTACAAAGATGTAAGTTCCGTACTGAATTCTATTTGAAAGGCAGTATATGCATGGAACTTCCAAAGATGGAGGGATACTTTTTCTAAAAATGGGGAGGTCCATCTGCAGTATTCCATTAGATCTGATCTGATCTAGTGGGGCTTGTCTTGTGTTCTTCCTTCAGAAATGCACAAGGCTGGGGCAAATTTATTGAGGCGGGGTACAGACCGCCGCTTTGCGGCGGTCTGCCGCCGCCGCCAGTAGGTCCGCGGGGGAGCCGGAGCCTTCACACGGCCCGACTCCCGCGCGGACCGAAAAAGAAGCTCCAAAATGGAGCTTCTTTTTAAGTCGCGTTTGCGACGTAGCGAGGCGCCAGGGGCGCGCTCGCTACGTCACAATGCCCGCGACGCGTACGGACGCTCAGCGTCCGATACGTAAAGATGGCGGCGCCCGTATGAACAGGACGCCGCCATCTTGTACGTATTCAATACGTACTAGGGTTAGGGGGGTGCGGAAGCACCGCCCCTTCCTAACCCTAGTACGTATTGACGACGTACTATTTGGCGGTCTGTAAACCGCCTGTGTTTATATTGTTAGTTGGTTGTTGTTGTCGTTGTTGTTGTATGCCTTCATTCCGACTTATGACAACCCTATCATAGGGTTTTCATGACAGGATTTGTTCAGAGGAGGTTTGCCATAGCTTTCCCTTGAGGCTGAGAGAGTGTGACTTGCCCAAGGTCACCAAGTGGAAATCATGGCCAAGCTGGGAATTAAAACCTGGTCTCCAGAGTCCTAGTCCAACACTCAAATCAGTACGCTATGCTTTATACTGTTAGTTCCCAGCCACTTTTTAAATATGTGTCTGTGGCATGGTGGTGTAGTGGTTTGAGCATTGGACTACAATGCTGGAGACCAGAGGAAGGCGAAGGCAAACCTCCTCTGAAAAAGTCTTGCCAAGAAAACCTGGTGATAGGTTCGCTTTAGTTGGAAATGACTATGACCTGAAGGCAGTGGCAAGAGCCTGCGAAAATGAAGTGCTCTAAATAATTGTGATTACCCCCCTTTTGATGCAAATGAGACCAACTCACTGCAAGATATATTTTAGTGGTACCTTCAAACTTTCTATTGGGACATTGATTTATCAACAGAATGATCCCTGCCTTGGAGGGCAGATTTCTAGATCAATAATGTATTTGACATATGGTATATAACCTAAAAATCAACTCCTTGCTCTTTTTGGATCCAATGAAAAAAGACAAGATAACTTTAAAAGATGAGATTTTCCTGGAAGCATATGAAGTTTACCTAGTAGCTGAATATAGGAGTGAAAAGCAGCTGAAAAGTGTGACAAAAGGGGAGTAATAGGACTGTCCCTGATAAAGAAGAGAGTTGGAGGGTATGGACTTAAAGTAGGATCAGAATTGTGCTGGAATGCCCCGAGTGAACTTGGTTCCGTTAGGGCAGACAGCTATATCTGTATCATCACATTGCAGTCCTTTCACACCGCACTCTGGAGCAGGATCGGATTTAGGGTCAAGAGGCTCAAGTGACTATGAGGAAGCTTCTGCCATGTGCGATCAACTCAACAGGTGAAAAATAACACACAAAGGCCTGAATCTTGTCTCTAGTTCTGACTATAGACTTATTGAATCCGTGGGATTTACATAAGTTTTGACCCTGCTGGTCTATTTTAGCAAGCCTTCTACCTGTCCCTCTTCCTCTCTCCTCCTCCCATTCTCCCTCTTCATCTTCACCTTATTTCAGTTGCTGCAGACTGAGTATAAAGTGCAAAAGTAGCTTGTACTCAGTTAACTCGGCAGGGAGGACAGGAAAGGAGAGGCCAAAATCTTACCTTTCCCAGTAGGCTCTGACATTGCTTGTTTTAGCTGGGACTGAACAATATGATTTAGGCCAAATTGTTAATCTTTTATTGTTAGACCGGCAACAGCTTTCTGTATGGCCAGTAGCATGTAAAGTTTAAAATAAAAACATTATAGGCAAATGTTATCAGTGCACATTTAATGAATGGCGAAGTGAGTGAATGTGATCAGTCCCCTGCATGCAAACATATTTTCAATGGTTAAAATTAATCAGGCATGCAAACTGAGAATCACAGTTGTATAACAGAACACAAGTGAGGTCAGGGGGAAAAAACCAAACAATGCTCACAGGGCACCTTATATATTTATATTTGTTACAGTGCATGCTTTTCTGGACTACGCCCTGGTGGCGCAGTGGGTAAATGCCTGTACTGCAGCCATTCACTCAAAACCACAAGGTTGCGAGTTCAAGACCAGAAAAAGGGCCCAAGCTCGACTCAGGCTTGCATCCTTCCGAGGAGGGAGCTAAAATGAGTACCCAGACTGTTGGGGGCAAATTAGCTTACTTGCTAATTAGCTTACTTGCTGTTCACCGCTATGATC
The DNA here is from genome assembly GCF_019175285.1 of Sceloporus undulatus. Classification (NCBI taxonomy): domain Eukaryota; kingdom Metazoa; phylum Chordata; class Lepidosauria; order Squamata; family Phrynosomatidae; genus Sceloporus; species Sceloporus undulatus. The sequence continues at coordinate 362,055,204 of NC_056522.1, read as the reverse complement.
TTTGGAAACAAATTATTATTATTATTACAGCCCACTGCAGTGCTTGTGCTGTAATGATTTTTTGTTGGTTTTCCTTCTAGAGACAAACTTAATAACCTTTCTGGAAACAAACACAAAAGCAAGTATCTAAAAGGTGGACACATTAAAGGGGAGATGCTGAAGATATTTCTTGACTGGGGTCATCTCTACAATGATGAAGACTATCGGTCTCACCTTGCATTTTTGTGATCAGCAGTGACTCTGCAGCAATCCTGTTAACACCACACACTCACAGACACAGCAAGGTGAACTCGCTTAACTGGTCACACATTTTCCTCTGGCAAACTCATTTCCCCCTCCCTCTGAGCACATATCAACCTATCAGCCAACAGTCCTTATTCACCTGTCAATTCAGATTAGATGCCTCACCATCTAATCCCCTTTCCTCCTTTGCTGCCCCAGTGCATGAGGGAGGGAATTTTAAGTGTACACACATTCCCATACACAGACATGACAAAGAAAGAAAAATAAAATGTTATTTTATGTACCTTTTATTTATGAAAATATTCAGCCATGAGATCATCAGTGAGGGGCTAGATTGGGCTACCTCTCCCCCATCCACCTGAGTGTCACATTTGTTTTTTTGGGAGATCTCATGTACTCCCCCAAGCTTGTAAAATGTGGGTGAGACAATGAAACAGTTACATGGATTTGTAATTGGTTGACCAGCCAAACCCAAAGGGTGCTCAACAATGGCTCCTTTTCATCCTGGAGAGAAGCGACCAGTGGGGTCCCACAGGGCTCTGTCCTGGACCCAGTGCTATTCAACATCTTTATCAATGACCTGGATGACAGAATTGGGAGCATACTTATCAAATTTGCAGATGACACCAAACTAGGAGTAGTTAATACCCCACAGGACAGGATCAAAACTCAAAATGACCTGGATAGAATAGAAAACTGTCCAAAGGAGCACAACTAAAATGGTGAAGGGTCTGGAAACCATGCCCTGTTAGGAACATCAATTATTTGCTACAAATCAATGCACCGGAAATAATCACTTGCAATTTCATCCAACCTTTGGCAAAAAGCAATTTCTCCACATACTAGAGAAGGTGATATGAAAGAGCAGTTGTTATACCTTCTAGTATTAGCTACAGCTAGTGTGAATGGGGTATTTTCTTGAGCAGACGCCTAGCAGTACATCATGTAGCCAACCAAAGTAATCTCAAAAATCACTAATCAGTAGTTTCTGAGACAGAGAGAAAGGATCTGATTTTGAGTTTCACCAAGATCATCACTGATCATCAATACTGATAAGTCAGGATGCCATAAATCCAATACTAGGACACAAAAAGTTGAAAGGCTCAATTCCAAGTATCATTTTATATAAGGGGCACCATTTTACTCTGCCACTGTATTTAATGAGACTTGAGCATCCAGGGTTTTGGTATCCACAGGGGATCCTTGAACCAAACTCCAAGATATTAAGGACTCAAATGTATTCTCTTTAGTTTCAAATAAAATCCTTCACAATGTTGGTTCACGATATCCATCTAGTACTGCTATATTAAAAACAAACATAAGAGTTATGTTTTAAGAAAAATGCTAGTTTATTGCACTTATCAGAAAGTACTAGGGAAGAGAAACACAAATGTACAGAAATCAAACTAAGGATGGTAAACATTTCTGGTTGTTAGGGAGGACAATACAAGGGGGGGCACATTGCCTTAGAAGGGTTGTCAACACCAATTCATATTCATGAACAAAGCAAGGTGCACTATTATAAGGAATACAAATGGTAGCAAGCTAAGCCATTACCATAAGCTTTTTAAAAAGTGTTAAGTATATATAAAATGTGTCTTTAATTTCCCCCCAATATTGTAATATGAACATTCAGCCAAATCTCACTGCCCCCACTCATCAGAAGTTTTTGGCTTCAAAGTAGGGCTGTGTTGGATTCTTTTACAGCTTTGAAGTTCCACTTGCCAAGGAGTTTCTCAAAGCCATCCACTTCAGTGAGCTAGTAAACTTCAGTAGCTGAGTAGTTGGTTATGGTTCAGTGACAGACTAAAAAAAGAAACTCTTGAGGCCAAGTCCATATATAGATAAGGAAGGGATCGAGCAAAAGTGATCCTCTCTCAGAGGAAAACAAATATGACCTCCTAGTCACCGTAAACTGAAAGAGCAAACCAGCAAACAAGCACTGATTATGCAAGCACCTTTGCAAAACAGGGATGGATGGTGACCAAAGTGAACTCACTATGGAGAAGAAGCTTTCCACAAATTAGCACAGGGCTTCTTAAGGAAAAACTACATGGCTTTACTACAATCTCAAGTTCACATATTTCTCCCCATCACCACTGGAAGTTGGCTCATCTGCAGATTCATTAGCAGCTGTTTAAAATATTCCAAGGAGACGTCAAATAAACTTTTTAAAAAATCTACGTCACTGGAATTACATTTTCCTTAACAACTGTTTTTAAGTAAAGTAGCCTTTGTGAAATGAAAGATGCAGTGATTAGTAAATTATAAAGTTATGCACTCCCCCACTGTAAACATCTCATATAGAAGACATTGCAAAAATGTAGCTAATGTAGCTAAAGAATTGAGTGTTGAGAAGACACATCCTGATGGCTATAACAAACTCTCATGTGGGATAAATTTCTTTATTATCATAACATTTTTGTTTTTATTTTAAATTATGGTACAAAAAGGAAATTAGGAATCTACTCTGGTTACAGGCACAATTCAATCCAGTTCCATGTCATGCTACTTGCCACCTAGAGACCCAACTTTATTTTACAAGTCTAGCTTACTATGTTGTTTTAGCCTTGTCTTAGGTACTGTGGAACAAAAGCCATTCATGTGCTGGTAGATGCATAAAGAGAATTAATATCTGGAGAAAACTGAATCCAGACTGATGTATGAAAATAGTGTGTCTGTGTGGATTTTTTTAAAACCCAATTCACCCAAAACAAAGGATTAAGGGAACCCTGGAAGTTAAAGTGAAAATGATCCCCTAAATATTTTCAGTTCAACTATGCATCATTAATTTCATTTTCTACCAAGGAATGTTTCTTTCTGTAAATGTAACAGACAGCCTTTCCACTGTAGTAACAGATACTCACGTACATGCTAGAGCAAATTAATCTTACTGCTAATATGGTTAAACTGATAAGCTGTATTTCCAATGGAACAGCTACAGTAAAGACAAGTTCACAATTTCAGTAAGCCATGTTGCCCATCTCATCCGAGAGATAACTGAAACAAGACAGTTTACTACACAATTTCGGGGCTTATTAGACAAGTCAGTTTTTTAAAAAATATATCAAAGTGCTAATACTGCCAAATGTCTGCGGCTTTAAACGTCTGGTGTTTGGCATGTAACAGGATTTCAAAGCATGTTTTCTTGCTATTTGATTATTTTATAGCATTGAGGACCTCATATTACTTCCCACTCATCTTCAAAATCATCAGAGAGAAATGAAATAGAAGCATTGCCATGTTTCTGTAAGGTGTGAGAATGGTGAAAGGTCTTTGTGAGACGATGAAGGAGGTTTCCTGAAGAACCAACTGCCCACAGTTCATCCTGAAAGGTAGCTGTGGAAGAAAAGATTACCAGATTTAGTTAAGTTGACATGATAACAGAACTCTGAATCAAGAAGTGGTGGAAGGCAGGGCTGGGAAATCTGTAGTCTTAAAGATGTTGTTGGTCAATGGTAAGAAATGATGGGAGTACTAATTCATTAACATCTCCATAGGGTCTCCACCCCAATCTACAGAGTCAATCACATCTCCTATCTGTGCCAGCAATACTGGGTTTGAGCCAATCTTAGCCTTGCTGAGAAAACATCAACTAAAATCAATGTGGGTTAAGGTAGACATGAAGAATTTGTAACACATCACTTCCAGGTATTGGTTAGAAATCATATAGATACCACATACAAATATCCCTGTTTATGCAAACTGGTACCAACTGAATCCCATTTGATATTAACAGAATAATTTCAACAGGTCTAATGCAAGAATGACATTAATGCAGTCTGACACCACTTGCAAAGTCAGTATAACTTTGCATGTGCAGTGTTATTTGTATCTGTATGATTTCTAGCCAATACGTGGAAATGATAATATTACAAATAATGTGTCCAGTTCCTTGCACACAATTCAAAAAGGACATTAAGAAATTGGAGTGTGTCGAAAAGGGAGTGACTACAATGGTGAAGAGTCTGGAGAACAGGCCCTATGAGGAATGATTTAGGGAACTGGGGATGTTTAGCCTGGAGAAGAGAAGGTGAAGAGGTGATATGATAGCCCTGTTTAAATATCTGAAGGGATGTGATATTGAGGAGGGAGCAAGCTTGTTTTCTGCTGCTCCAGAGAACAGGACCCAGAACAATGGATGCAAGTTACAGGAAAAGAGATTCCAGCTAAACATTAGGAGGAACGTCCTGACAGTAAGGGCTCTTCGGCAGTGAAGCACACTTCCTCAGAGAGTGGTAGAGTCTCCTTCCTTGGAGGTCTTTAAACAGGCTAGATGACCATCTGTCGGGTATGCTTTGATTGAGAATTCCTGCATGGCAGGGCGTTGAATTGTATGGCCCTTGTGGTCTCTTCTAACTCTATGATTCTAAACGTAAGACGATACTTTCAAAAATCAATACAACAGATGAGAATGTTCTGTATTTCTACTGTCATGACTAATATTTGCTCATTTGAGGATTATTTTGAAGCCCTTTGGAGGACTCTTCAAAAGGTTGTTTTTTTTAAAACAACAAGAACATTAGAGAGTGGTTTGCTGAAGGGATCCTATGGTTTTGAAGGAGACATTTTCTAATCTCAGAATGCAATATATATATTACTGCTATAGTGAAAAGTATCATTAAACTGATGTACAGCAAAGTAACTAAAAAGTAAAAACCATTTATTATCACCATTTTGTTTCAATATGCCTCAGAATTAGAAAGAAAGAAAAAAAAAGAAAGAAAGAAAGAAAGAAAGAAAGAAAGAAAGAAAGAAAGAACCAGCCAGATCTGGAAGTTGCCAGATAATGGCCCAGGACAATAGAAATATTGTTTGGATGGATGTGTGTGTGTGTGTGTGTGTGTGTGTGTGTGTGGCAACAAATACTGTAACCTCCAAACACATCAGCCCATCTAAAGGAACCAGAGCCCAATTTTGTAAGTTCTGCCTAAGGCTGTCTGTGGAGGCTCTGCTTAACGAATGTCCTATGAACCTCTAGAAGAGAAACTGCAAAGTTTCCAGGTATCATGCTCCTGGGATAGAGCATGACTGGGATCTTGTGAACATAAAAGCTAACTGAGTTGAGACAGCCAGCATACTATACCTTTTAAAACCTAAGTAACCAGGATTCCTGCTATAACCCTTGTAAGGCTACTGACCACTTCAAAGAACATACCTACCTGTCAAACAAGAAACATTCCCTGGAATCTTCTTCCAATAGTCTCCGGCCGGATTTTTATCTGTAATGCCATACCGTCGTGCAATGTCCCCATTTGGACAGCGTGCCCAAACAGTCCGTGTGCTTATTGCCAGCTCACAGGCCTGAAGCCCTAAAGCAGAAACAGGAGAAGAGAACACTTGCTTAATGTGAAGAATGTAGTCACATAAAACAGTTCAGGATACAAGTATTGTATAGTTTGAGGGAGAAGCTGTGTTAAGTCTATTGCAGCAATAACAGAGGTCCAAAACACTGCAGAAATAATCCAGTCTGAGACTGTTTTAACTGCCATGGTTCAGTGCTAGGGAATTCTGGGAACTGTAGCACTGTGAGACATTTAGCCTTCTCTGTCAGAGAGCTCCGGTGCTACAATAAACCACAATTCCCAGGATTCCCTAGCATTGAGCCACGGCAGTCTCAAAGTGGATTGTTTCTGCAGTGTGTTTTGGACCAGAGTCGTGTATCACCTTAGAAAAGGTGGGCAATGGTGGAAAGACAGGGTGCTGCATTAGACCTCTAAGAAAGCTTGGAGGGCTGCATCCCACACACATACCCACCCCTGGGGCAAAAATATACCCCCCAAAAAACCTTCACCCCAAATAGGGGGTGTGGAGGGCACTTTCACCATGTATTGGGGCAGTCATGGGCCACTATAAGCCCAGGAGCGGTTTGCTTTAAACAAGAGGAAGCGAGTGGAAGTCACTTCCTGTTTCAAAAAAGTCCTCTCTTGGGCCTAAGCTGAAATGGCCACAATGGCTAGTAAATACTGATACAATGTTTCGAGGATTGCAACATCTAACCATTAGCTATGGTGTTAAGGCTGATGGGAAGTGAAATACAGGCCTGTTACAGACTGCCAAAATAAAGCTGCTTCGGGTCTCTTTGGAGGTACTGTATGCTCTTTAAATGATGCATGGGGTCCTAAGAGTCCAGAGGTCGCGCCAAAGCCACACTCCATTCCTAAGCACTGGAGGGCAGTTTTGGTGAAGCTTCTGGATTCTTAGGAAGCATGCATCATTTAAACAGCATACCTCCAAAGAGACCCCAAGCAGCTTTATTTGGGCAGTCTGTAACAGGCCACAGTAACATTTAGAATGACATAGGTTTGTCCTCTTCAGGTCTAGATTTATCATCCATAAATCTGTCTAGTTCCCTTTTACAGTCATCTAACCTAGTACCTGCCATCGCCACTCCTGGTGGCAGTGAGTTCCACAAGTTATCTCACACTTTTTGAAGATTATTCCTGCATGAGGGGTGGTGTGCAGAAAAGAGAGAAATGTTCAACGACATGGGATAAGAAAATTGTGTAAGACAATGGCAGAAATTAAGCCAGTGATAAAACTGTCTAAATTCAGATTCAGACTGCACACTGCCGGCATTCAGTAGCATCTGTATATGTACATCAAGAATATTTACCTGGAATCTGCTCCCAATCTGTGCCTACAGGCATCTCTTCAGTAATCCCAATGCGGACATGAATGTTCCATTTGCTGTCTATCGCCCATAGACTCTGATCATTAGGACTTGAGTATACACTGATCAGATTGATTCCAACTGGCTGGAAAAGACAAATTAAGGTTGGAAACATAAGAACCCTGCTAGACCAGATCAAAAGCCTATCTGGTCAAACTTTTTGTTCACATGACAGCCAACCAGATGCCTATCAGAAGTCTGCCAGCAAGATCTGAACGAAACTATGCCATCCCTCTCGAGTTATCAATCACCCTTTGACACAGAAATCCTATTTTGAAAGGGGAGGTGAGAGTAATAATGGAAAGAATGCTCTGAATGTCAAAAGACTTTACAAATCTTTTGAGAATCTAACATTCTATCTGTTCAATATTAGAATGGGAGAGAAATATCCCTAAGCACTTGGGTTTAGCAACTGCATCTCCAATTTTTTTTTTACAGATACTGTAAAATAAGGTGTTCAGAAACTTCAACAGGTGTGAAATGAGGCCATCCAGACATTGGGTGTAGTCAGGGTACATGGATGAAGTCAGATGAACTTCACAAAAACTATCAGAAGAACTTTCCTCCAGGGGCCCTTTCACACTACATATATATTGCCACTTTAGCTGTCATGGCTCTATCCTATGGAATCCTGGGGTGCATAATATCACTTTTAGAATTCTCAGCCAAAGAGCTCTAGTATACCATCAAACTAAGAACCCCAGGATTCCACAGGATTCAGCCATGAGAGTTAGAAAGTGGAATCATATTGCAGTATCTGTGTCATCTGAAAGGGCCACAAGTTAAAATGGTCAAGTAAGCGCAGGACAGCTGTTCCCAGGCTGGTCTCTACCCCTGCTCCAATAAGTGTCAAACCAGAACTCACAGAATCTTCAGCCAATACACTACTTAACTCTACCAGTGGGGATGATGGAATTTGTTGCTTAATTCTTCTCTGGGGAAGAGGTGCCAGGTTGGGAATGACTGGTGTAGAATATTTCCTCTTGCCCTGTAATGTGTGATTTAATTCATAAATGTGTGCCATACATTTAATTTTAAGTCTCTAGGGGTCCACAGATCACACCCAATGAACGTTTGAACTGCATGGTCTATGTTCCTGTTTCTAACATAGCCAGGTTGGAAAGAGGCATCCCAGTCTACCTAAACTTTGGCCTCTCCCATGCCAATGGCACACTGGGAGAAACATCATGCAACTGTCTAAACTGCACAGGTAATTTCTGATACTCTCTCCTTCTGGCATACTATGCTTAGGTGACATCTATCTCTAACATTTTTAGTCCCCCACGTTATGTTCACTGGGTGCTGAACACGCATTCCTGCATTTGTGTCAGTGTCTGGATGGTGGGAGCAAACGAAATAGGCAATAAATGCCTTGTCCCCTGAAAAGCAAATACTTGAAAATGAAGTTCCTTGAGTCATAAGAGGGATTATCTTCAATAATAAGGACAGCCAATGTAAATGTCTCCTGGGCCACTCATTGAAAGACAATTTAAGCACTATAGCAGGAGAATGCTGATCCTCTTCTGCAGCTCTCTAAGGACAGACAGCTCTGTTACACCTTCTGGAAAAATGTGCTTTGTCTTATCACATCCAAAGCAGACCTTATGAGCTGGACTGATACACAGTGAACAGCCATCTTTGCACGTACCTACTTCAGCAAGATATGGATTTCTAGTATATTAGACCTACCATTACAAGTCACTGTGTGCTTGCTGTGAACTTCAAAACTCCATTAACCCAAACCATAGCCATAACAAGTACATTTCTATACAGCTTATCAATGTACTTAAGCACTCCCTAAACATGGCCACATAGCCCGAAAAACCCACAAAAAACTACTTCGTAAACAGTTTACAATGTGTAAGCTAATTGCCCCCAACAAGCTGGGGTATTCATTTTAACGACCTTGGAAGGGTGCCAAGCTTTGTCTATTCCTATCTTGTTTGTCTATTCCTTTGCTTGCCTCCAATTGCTCAGCCACCTTTCCGCCGGCCCCCTTCCGCTGGGAGGCCAGTTGCCGTCGCAGGGGCCCTCCAGGAGGGCTCCGACGGCGGCAGCGGGGCCCTGGCGTCAGGGGCCAGCAAAGACGGGGAGGCCTCCAGCGCTGGCGGTCCCCGCCGGCTCTTTCCTGGCCTCTGACAGGGCCTGGGGCCCCGTCAGGGGCCGGCAAAGAGGAGGTGGCATGGCCCTTGGGGGTGGAAGCTCCGCCCCTGGGGTGGAAGCTCTGCCTCCAGCATGCGGCCCCGCCCCCGGGGGTGGAAGCTCCACTCCCCGGCTTCGGCCCCCCGGTTGTCTGAGGGACACCAACCCGGCCCCCGGCTCAAAAAGGTTGCCTACCCCTGTTCTAACGCCTTTGAATGGATTACTGCCTATTACCTGCCCTTAGCATAAGAAAGTAAAAGCCTGGTGGATTTTACCAAAGAGCTATCTCAGTCAGTACTCCCATCTGGCCACAAAATTTGCAGGCTGGAGAGGATGGAAAAATGTTCCTACTATTTCTCCTCTGCACCCATCATTCAGAGGTTTATAGATTCGGTAGATCTTGTTTCTAGGAATTTGTATCAATGCTTAGATTTTTTTTTTCATTTTTAAAAGAAACACAAACAATGGTGTAAATCTTGGAGTGAACCAATAACAGAAGTGTATGACTGAAAGCACCCTAAAAGGAAAATACTTTTCAGAAGGGGCCGGGGTGGATTTTTATATAACTGGACTTATACTGCAAGTGTACTCAGCAGGGTGGTTTTAAGAAGAAAGCCCAGAGATATTCACAAAATATGACATCATATCGTCAACAATTCAGAGACAGGTTCATCCTCACAGCTGTGTTATGAAAACAGGACTGGGAGATAAAAACAAGTGAGGAAAAATGGAGTCAAATATGGACAGTATAAGCAAGACAAAAAGGTTATTTGTAATTTCATCATCACTGCAAAATGAAGCAGCCAAACAAAGGCTTTACTGAAAATCATTTGAGAGGGGTAGTGCAAAAGCAGCACCCACTACAGAACTTTATCCTGCAATCTTATTTTACAGGCTTTATTCTCTAAGTACAACTGGACACCCAGAGGAAAATATAGTGAGGCATCACTGAACATGTGCTTAGACAAACATGAGTATGTCCTCTTAAAACCTCTGAACAGATTTATAGACTATCTTGTGTCTGTCTGTTACCTTTCTGTGAGATTTCAGCTGAGAAAATACTGTGAGTTGTGAGATGTGGCTAAAGAACAACTGCATGCAAGAGGGGCCCAAAAGTGAAGTAGTCACTGATTCCATGGGAAATTTCTTTACAGACAGATGTGGTTTAGCCTTTGGTACAAGGTACTGAATGCTTCATTACAGTGCTTATTTTCATAATTTTAATGATGCTATTATTTTTTAGATTCCTATCCTGCTTCTCAACCCCCTTCCACAAGCCCATCCCCACACCACCTCCTTTTTAATCCTCACAACAATCCTATGAAATAGGCAAGGATGAAAAGCAATGGCTGACTGGCTCAGCAACACAGGCACAGTACAGACCGTCCTGAAACGGCAGCCTGCACTCGCCTGTTTTACCGGGGGAAGGATGCTGCAGCCACCATAGTACGGCATCCCTCCACGGCAAAAAGAACCTTGTTCTTCCGAGTTCTTTTTGCGGCTCCTGGGTTATGTCACGAGTGCACCACTGGCACACTCATGACGTAAGTGATGCGCAGTGAGGTGCAGATGCTGCATATTGTTTACGCCAAGATGGCACCCCCCGTGTGGATGGGAGGCTGCCACCCACTTGTCACAGGGTTCCGGAGCATGCAGTTGCTGTGCATTCCAGAACCCTAATATTGGTGGGAACAAGGTGTTTTTGGCCCATGTGTACCGGGCCTTAATGAGCTTAGTGAAAAACTGAACTGAGTTCTTCCACTCACAACACCACACTTTTCCTAAAGTTTGGTTAGCACTGTTGCATCACTTGCGCAGGTGATTGATTTAAGTCACAACAGCAAAGTAAAATGTTGTTCATATTTGCTAAAATATTCATAAAATAGGCCCATGAAAGATTTCCCACAAGGGAAAATATTTGAGATGTGAGAGGCTCACATACAGGATGTCCCTGCACCTACCATGTCACCCCATATGCTTTTCAGTCAAGCACCCCTCCTAGATTTGATTTCAAACTGTTGGTTTTATTTACAACAATTTAAATTCCCTATGTCAAGGCCTTCTATATCAACAGCTTCCTCATCCATGGATTCAAACATCCACAGCTTGAAAATAATTTTTAAATGTAAATTCCAAAAAGCAAACCTTGATTTTGCCATTTTATATATGGGACACCATTTTACCACACCACTGCATGTAATGGGACTTGAACATCCACGAATTTTGGTATCTATGGGGAGGTTCTGGGACCAAACAACAACAAATACCAAGGACCCACTGTAGTTGAAGGCTGGAAGGATTGTATCACCCATCAGATGTTGCCTTTTCAGTTTCATTTATGATACCAAACAAACCCACAACCCTTCTTTTTTTCTTACTGCCCTCGCCCCCCCTCCCCAGTAAGAGTAAAAGAATGTACTGTACAGAGCTACAGTAAACACAACTCAAGACTGTACATAGCATAACTAATCCCTCATGTAAAAATAAGGCAACACATGCTTGGTTTAACTATCCTTCCCTTTTCTTTCTAAGGCTGAACACTTAAGTAGGTCAAGAAGCCCTACCTAAGCTTCAAGTAGTGTGAACAAGGTCCACCTTAGTTGGCAGGTAATTGTCACTTATGCTTATTATTAAATTTTCAACTCTACAGTAGGTGATATTTCCATCTCCAGCCCCAGGCATAAAAACACCATGGGCCTTCCCTGGTTAAGGCTGCCTAATATTATCTGATTAGGTAAGGAAAATGATAATATAAAACTTCCATGTATGCAGTTCTCTCTCTTGGACCACTGAAAGACAAACTTACAAAACGTCACTGAATGAATATTTTTCATTCTCTTCTCCTCACTGCTAATCCCTGAAAATCCTCTATAGAAGGTCCAGAGATCCTCCTGAACAATGTGGTAATGCTAAGGGTGAGGGGGGAAACAGCTCAAACCTGGGTTTGAATCCTATACTAGTTTAACGTAAGGAAATTAACACAAGGAACATTTCCCATCACCCCCTTATGCAATTACCCTCTTGCATCCCACCTGCATTGTTCAGGAGGATTAGACAATACTTCAGACACTTTTTTTGGAGTTAAAGATGATGATGATGATAATGACAATTTCTTACCTGTTGCTCTCTTTGGATCGAGGCAAGGTACAGCAACACATAATAACATCAGTTAAAAGAGCACATAAAGCTAATACATATTAAAACCCATCAACAAATACTTTAAAATCATTACTTAATCTACATAGGCCTGCTTGAAGAGGCTGGGCTTTACTGCTGTGATTTAAACTCAGGCATTGTCTCGAGCTGATGAATCTCTTCCAGCAGGTCATTCCACAGACTGGGGACAGCCAAAGAAAGTGTCCAATTTTGGCTGACTGAAGATGTTTCCCAGAGAACCTGAGTGTACAGGCCAGATTATCCAGGAGAAGATGATCTTGTACGTAACCTGAACCCAAACCATGTACATAGGGTTGCCATAAGTCAAGACCTCTAAACCGGGACAAATGTAGGACAACATTTTCAAATGTAGGGCACATTTTTAAAAAATGGAGGACATGCAAAAAATTTGATGATTTTTTTTTAATGTTAATATAAATGCATGTTTCTTAGGTGTGATCAAAATGGAGGACATTTTGGCATTATTCCTAGACAGGCAAACTTATATATTATTAATAATAAAATTAACCAAAAATACAATAAAAAACCAAGGGAAACTTATATATTTTTAGTAATGAAATTAACCAAAAATAAAATAAAAAACCAAGGGAAACTTATATATTTTTAGTAATAAAATTAACCAAAAATAAAATAAAATAAAAATAAATACACTGAAACCAGACTGACTCTTTTACACAACCCTGCCCTGAAAAAAGAAATAAATAAAGAAGGCTGACCGGAAATGACCACTCTCCTCCTCCTGCTTTTCATCTTGTCAGTGATTCCCAAACTTGGGCTCTCCAGCTATTTTGGACTACAGTTCCCAGAATCCCTGGTAGTTGGCTAAACTGGCTGAGGCTTCTGGGAGTTGAAGTCCTAAAAAACCTAAATGAGTAGGAAGCACTCTCTTGCTGCTTGGAGCCATATGGGGCCAGGAAAGAGCCCTTTCCCCTCGCCCAGAGTCCTCCTCCATTTCGCCTCCTCCTCCGAGGCTCTTCCTCCTTAAGGGGACAAGCTCCCTTTTTAGGCTGGCGCGTGAAGCGTGGAAAGAAGGGCATGGAGGAGGAGGAGGAGGAGGAAGAGGGTAGCCGGCCGGCTGCATGAGCAGCCGCGGCCATGGAAAGGGAGCGTGCGGAGGAGGCAGCAAAGGAGGAGGAGGTAGAGGCGGGTGGTCGGCTGCTTCTGCTTCTGCTTCTGCTGCTTCTCGCTGCCCACCTTTGCCCACTGCCTCAGTCCCTCAACAGCCCACGTGGCCAGCCTGCCAGCCATAGGAGGAGCTCCAGCCTCCGATAGAGCCTTGCGCGCGCCACAGCAGAACTGGGAGTGTGGGCGCGCGGTGCACAGGGCCTGGGTGGGTGCCAAAGGCCGCAACGGTGGCGGCGGCGGCCAGGGGGGGCCACATCAACAGCCGCATTGGCAGCGGCGGCAAGAGCCACCGCACAAACAAAAAATGGCAGCGGCAAGTAAGCGCAGCGGCGCTCTAACCGGGGGGGGGGACCCGCCCTGGGAGAGAGGCAAAACCGGACCGTGACCGTGCGGCATGGTCCAAAACTGGGAAAGTCACGCCCCCCCCACCGGGATATGGCAAGCCTACATGTACAACCTTAAAGGTAATAACCAACACTTTGTACTTTGCCAGGAAACTAATTAGAAGCCACTGGACTGATTTTAATATTTATGTACTATGGTTACCTCTAGGTGTACTAGTAACCAATCTGATGGCATTGTTTTGAACTAATTAAAGTTTCCAAACTTGGTAAAGAATGAGTCCATTGTACAGCAGGATTGCAGAAGTCCAGCCTTGAGATTACTAGCATGTGCATTGCCATCTTTAGGCCCTCCACTTCTAGGAAGAGGCAGAACTGGTGTAAGAGCCAAAACTGATAATAAGAACTTATGCTGATAAAGTGCAGTAGATGTAGGTGGGATGTGAGGAGGAATGGGAAACTTTCTTTCCATGAATATTATCAGGGTAATTTATTTTAGCATTGAAGCAAGTATCTTTAGGACTGGGCTGGGAAAAATGTGGTTCTGGGGCTGACCCTCAGGTTCCTGGGATTGTTTTTTTCCCCCTGGTCCAAAAAGGGTTGAGTTATTTCTCCAGGAGAGTCAATTTACCTTTTAAATTGATTGAAGATCTCTCCTGAACAGCCTAAGGCCCTTTCACATTATACAGTTATAGCAGTATGACTCCACTTTAACTGCCGTGGCAACATCCTGTGAAATCCTGAGATTTGCAATTTAAGGAGGAGGATTTAGAATCTCACTCAGAAAGATCTAGTGCCTCACAAAATTACAAACTCCACAGGATGTAGTCATGGCAGTTAAAGGGACAAGAGCATAGTGTAAAAGGCCCAAAAGGAAGCTTGCAATTTCATTTGTTTCCATTTTCTGCAGTCTGTGTGGCCTCTGGAGGATACCAGGGCAGAAAACTGGCTTTTGTATCCACCAAAGTTGTCCCTTACAACATTAGGATGTAAGAAAGGAATATTTTGAGAAACTAGAAATCTATTAGAAGAATATGAAAATATTGTCCATAATGATTAAACATACCATTAAAAATGAACTGGCAGTGTAATACAGACATGTATGTACACATTTATGAAGATAAATCTATCCCCTGCTATTACAACTACAGATAACTTGCAAATCTAAAAAAAGACAGTTTAATAAAAAGGGCTTAATTCTACCCAACACATAAGAGGTATTATATTTCACTCTGCCATGTAGAGTTAAAGACTGTATTAGAAGTATTTATCAGAGCTGGTAAGAACTTTTACAAAGCTACACAAAATCCAATTTGCATGGTAAGATAAAAAACCATTGTACTGAACAAAAAGAGCCGGAGTTGACAGATTTACTCTTGAGATTTTCAAATGTCAGAGCAGAAAAGGAACCTTTGATTAAACCTGCCAAAGATTTAAAAAAGAGCAACTCTTATAAAGTAAACAGGCAGATTATTTAGACATTTTAGATGTGCATAACGGACTACGTTCTTTGTTCAATATTTCAGTAGCAACCACATCTGTCATTTAGCTGACCACTGTTCTCAGTTTAGCGAACAGAATGGTAAACAGGTGATCTGCTTTCACATCAAAGAAATCAAGAATTATCCCACAGACTGAAAGAACAAGATGCTAAGGACACATTTATCAACAATTAGCCAGTCATCAATGGCATAGACTACTACCCATATTCTGATTCAGTAGCAGAGGTAAAGTCTTGTTACCTTGAAAAGCCTGTCAAAATCCAAGCAAGGCAATTTTATTTTAGGCTGCAGATTTATGATCTTTATTAATAGTGACACAAACCATGTAGCCCCAGCATTCTGCTATGTTACACAATCAGCATTACTGAAAAAGAAAATTCAGTACCTCACAAGCAAATTTTATGATACATGAGTCCAGAAATAATGGGAAATTACTCAATCTGACTGATGGTTCAAATTGCCTTGCTATTACAAAAACTTTATTTTGTCATTGGCAAAATTAAATTCTGCCACTGGCAGACACTATATTTTGGGAGCAGCTTTCTATCATAAGTTGGGGTGAGGAGAAGGTAGATCTCTAGCTATTGGAAATCTCTGGGTGATCTTCAACATGTATGAAAAAGTTTTTCATACATTTTTGTTAAACAATAGCAGCAGCAAAATAGCTCAAGCCTCCTGCTACCTATCCTAAATGATACTGCTGGAGAAAGGATACAGAGGAACAGTTTTTCTGCGGAAAGACTGTGAGGTGAATTCAGTTCATCTGAATTATCTGGGATCAGAATTTTAAAATTTAGACTGCATCCGCAATACAGAATTAATCCAGTGACACCCCTTTAATTGTCATGGCTCAAAGGTAAGGAATTCTGGGAATTGTAGTTTTCAGAGACATTTAGTCTGCTGCCATAATTGAGAGAAAGGGGGGATATAAATTAATAAAATAACGACCACAAATTCAGTTCCCAGAATTCCATAGACCTGAACAATGGCTGTTAAAATGGTGTCAAACCGGACTATTTCTGCACCATAGATGCAACCTCACAGTTACGTCTTTTATAGTTGCTCCCATTGGAGGATCTTTAATTTTGTGGAAAAAAATCAAGGCAGAACCTCAGACATTTGAAGTCTGTCTGATCTTTAAATATCTGAAAGATTCTGTTTTGCCTCCCCCTCCCATCTTTGTGCTATGTCCTATTCTACATGTTGCTTAAATATGATGCAATGAGGAGCAGTGTGCAAGCTGCTAATCAAGATTTTCTGCAATACTCTCTGAATGGCTTGCAAACAAACCATTGTTAGTATCTGTTAGTCAAAGGTAGATCAAAACTGGGTTTTGTGAAGCCTTTATTTCACAAAGACAAACCAAAGTTTCACTTTAAAATTTTCTTTTAACAACCTGGCCAACTTACTGGAATTTTCTAAGGTATTATTGTTCTTATAACCAAGGGATTAACTTTCTCTGGAAGAAAAAGAAAATCTGAATTCCTTGTTATTTACAATCAGACTTATTGGGTTTGAATTGCTGATGTTTGGCAAGGATAAAGGAAGAATCTCCAGGCTGAAAAGGGGGGGGGGGGGGCACTCTATGAAAAAAAAAAAAGTTGAAAGTATGTAGATCCTTTGAGGGCTCCTACTGGTCATTGTGCATGCTATTGTGTTCCAAAGGTGTTTTGTAGCTATTCTGTATTTTCTACTTAGAAGCTCTGTAAACATCCATGAATAAGGCAACTGCATAACAAAAGCTGTATCTGGAAAAATTTGGTTGGAGGATTCTCAAAGCTCAAAGGAAGGCTTCCTGAAGGTGTATGAAAATGTGTAAAGGAAGACTGAAGCGTCAAAAGAAACCCCCTATTATTTACTCTCCAGGAAGTGCAACACTATTATTTACTGCCCCTTCCAGGTGCAAAACTAGCAAAATGTAATGCTCTTGTGTCCTACTACAACTCCATAGTAAGGGTAGAGCTTGGGATGTGTTTCTTCCAACCAAAGGCTACAGTTCCCTCTTTTCTGTAAAGGGCACACTGCCTCTTCTCCTCTGATCTTTTTTGTTACACACACACACACACACACACACACACACACAACTTGGAAAAGAATCAACTTTTCAGTAGAGCCTATTTTTGGCTCAATTTCTATTCAGAGGCTAGGGTTGGAAAGCTGGTGCCTTGGAAGAAATTCATTAGGCAAGGTGTTTGTTCTGAACCAAGTGACTTTCCAAAAATCAAAAATGAAACCCCTGCCATTATAGTGAAGGTCAACAAAGGGCAAAAGTAAATGCATAAGAAAGAAAGGTTTGGAAACGTTGTGCCAGTAGTATTATTGCTTGGAAAATGTAAAGTTTGGCTTTACAACCATTCTTTTCCTTTTAAAAAAACCCCTCTTAGTTACAAAAAAGTACACTGCTTTCTAAGTCACAGGACAGTGGTAGTAATTCACATGGCACTCTTCCCCTCCATCCCTCTGATGGAAAAAGCATGCAGTCATGCTGGGACCAGTCCACAAAACTGCTTATTGATGAAGGTCACATAAGCCGGAAAGACCCTCAGTGTTCACTTTTTGGTTTATGAAGTTGGAGGACCAAAACTTCTCATATAAGCCTGCCCAAGTTTTTAAGACCTGCAGGAGGCACTTCTCTCTATTTGACCACCTTCACAGACATGGTTGATAGGAATGTGGGAGTAGACCTTCTCTGTGGCTGCTACCACACTTTGGAGCTACCACCCCAGGGAAATTAGAAAGGCTCCTTGGCAGCAGGTTAAGCTTCAGAAACTGAAAGGTAAAAGTAAAGGTTTCCTCTTGACGTGAACGTCTAGTCGAAACCAACTGTAGGGGTGGTGCTCATCTCAGTTACTAAGCCAAAGAGCCAGCATTATCTGAAGACAACTCCAGTGGTCATGTGGCCAGCATGACTGCACAGAATGCTGTTACCTTCTCACCAAAGTGGTACTTATTTATCTATTGGCATTTGCATGCTTTTGAACTGTTAGGTTAGCAGAAGCTGGGACTAGTGATGGGAACTCACTCCGTCACATGGCACCCGGACCTCGAACTTCCAACCTTTTGACGTTACAATTGTCAGAACTGGAATCTTAACCACTAAGCCATGAAACAATGGATGCAAACTGCAGGAAAAGAGATTCCACCTTAACATTAGGAGGAACTTCCTGACAGTAAGGGCTGTTCGACAATGGAACACACTCCCTTGGAGTGTAGTGGAGTCTCCTTCCTTGGAGGTCTTCAAGCAGAGGCTGGATGGCCACCTGACGGGGATGCTTTCATTGTGATTTCCTGCATGGCAGGGGGTTGGACTGGATGGACCTTGTGGTTTCTTCCAACTCTATGATTCTTGGAAATGTAAAGAGGATGACGTGCTCTCTCAGTCCTTGCCCATCGTGGTTGACCGTTTGTGTGTGTGTGTGTGATAAAAACTTTGTTACATCTCATACTTAACACATCCCTTAAAGAGGGAACATTTCCATCAGAACTGAAATAATAGTCAAACTGCTATTAAAAAACCCTCCTTAGATCCCGATAGGAAACAATTACAGACCGGTCTCCCTTGTACCATTCTTGGGCAAAGTGATCGAGAGGCAGTCACCCTCCAACTCCAAGCTGTATTGGGTGAAACGGATTATCTGGACCCATTTCAAACCGGCTTTAGGATGGGATACGGTGTTGAGACAGTCATAGTCACCTTAGTCGATGATCTCCATCTGGGAATCGACGAGGGAAGTTGACCTTGCTGGTGCTCTTGGACATCTCAACGGCTTTTGATACCATAGACCATGGTATCCTTCTGGAACTCCAGAGGGAATTAGGTATTGGGGGCACTGTGCTCCAGTGGCTCCATTCCTACCTCTCGGGCAGATTCCAGATGGTGATACTGGGGGACAGCTGCTCCTCTAAGAGAGAGATGACATCTGGTGTCCCTCAGGGACACCACTTACATGAAACCACTGGGAGAGATCATCCGGAGACAGGGGGTGCGGCATTATCAGTACACTGATAACACCCAAATCTACTTCTCTATGTCTGTTACTGATGCAGTGACTAAGAATGGCATCTCTTCTCTGGATGCCTGTTTTAAGTCGGTAATGGGCTGGATGAGGGAAAACAAACTCAAGCTGAATCCAGAGAAAATGGAGGTACTTGCGATAGGTTCCCCAAGTCCAGGCATGGAGATTTGTCAACCAGTCCTGGATGGAATCACACTTCCTCTAAAGGACGAAGTTCACAGTTTGGGGGTACTTCTGGATCCATCTCTATAGTTATCATCTCAAGTGGATGCGATGGCCAGAAGTGCCTGGTACCAACTTCGGTTGATATGCCAACTGCATCCCTACCTGGACTGAAAGGATCTTGAAGTGGTACTTGCACTGGTAATCTCTCGTCTTGATTTCTGCAATGCGCTTTACATGGAGTTGCCTTTGTACCAAGTTCAGAAACTTCTATTGGTACAAGATTGTTCACTGGAACACCTAGGTCAAACCACATAACGCCAGTACTAAAATCTCTTCATTGGCTGCCGATTAGTTTCCAGGTGCAGTACAAAGTGTTGGTCATTACCTTTAAAGCCCTATATGGCTTGGGCCCGAGTTACTTGAAGGAACGCCTCTCCCTACACAATCCGCCCCACACTCTCAGAACAACTGGGAAGAACCTCTTGGATTATCCAAAGCCTAGACTAAGATCAACTTCCCACAGGGCATTTACTGCTATGGCTCCAAATTGTGGAATGGCTTGCCGGAGGAGATCCATCTTATTGCCACCTTAGATGCCTTCAAGAAGGCACTCAAGATGGATCTCTTCCGGCGAGCCAATCCCCCTGTTATGCTATAACAATTATAAGAAGACACTTCATTTTGAGCATGTATGGGAAGTTAGATGTTGGTATTGAATTTTTATAAGATTGATTTATTGCCATGTTTTTTCTTGGATTTTATGTCATATGAATGTATTTTAAGTGAATTGTAATTTTAAATTTAATGTTGTACGCCTTGATCTGCAGGGAGAGGCGGGAAATATACAAATAAAAACTATTATTATTATTATTATTCTATGATAAGCTGGCACGTCCCTTTGATATTAACAAAAAGGGTGGGAGCATTTATGATGCTGTACTGTTTTTAATCTGATTTACCATAAAAATTTAATTGGTTTTAATTGTTGTTATTTAATATTTTTAATTGTAATCTTAATTTTGTATATTTTTCATCATATATACTTTATTATATTCTCTGTTTTTTTCTAAGCTGTCTTGAGTCCTAGTGTGGGAGAAAGGTGGTATATAAATAAAGGGATGGATGGTCAGAGTAAAAGAGACTTCCTCAATGATTCACACATGCTTTTGTAGACACGTGTGTTTTTTCAGGTAGACATACCCACTTGGAGTACTGAAGCATGAAAAGGAAGTGAAGAGAAAGTATCATATGAACTGTTGCTTTTAGTTTTTGCCTGTCAATTCCCTTTCTTTTCAAGGAATGTCCTCCCAAAGACCTTAGGCCCACAGCCATTATATAACACAGTTACGAAGACATCACTTTGCAGCCAGTTAGAAAGGGGCAAACAGCATTCGTTCCTTACTCTTCTATTCTCCCTCCACCCACCTCTCCAACTGGTGACAGCTGTCTGTCGTGAGATAAGCAGAGCTTAGTAAATGATGACATACAAGAACAAGTTATTTCAATTGGGCTCAGAATGTACACTGCTATCTTATTACAGAGGAAATACAAAGGACTCAGTGGGAGGAGGCAGAGGAGAAACATCAATACCACCCTTGGTGGTATAAGGGAGGCCTGCCAGGAAAACAAATTTATTGAAATCCAGGCAGCAAGTTAAAACTCAGGCATTAGGGTAGTATTCATTTTGCCTTGTTATTTTAATGTTCTTTGAACACTGACATTTGTATCATGTTGGCTAATGTATTATTTAGGTGTTATACTGGCTCCTAGGCTGGGGCTAGGCTGGTTTCCTCTCTGTTGTCCTTCTGTCCTTTCATTCAGACAGACAATTAGCAACCGACTGCTGATTTGAGAAGGACTTTTAATTCAAGACTATGTTCATGTTATAATTTGTTTAATTCAGTTTTAAATCTTTTTGTGTACCTATTTTACTTTTCTTCTGAGCTGCCTTGAATTCAAGTTCTGGGGAAAAGGCAGAATATAAGCTAAATAAATAGGATAACTGTGTGATGTTTCTGTATTACTTTAATGTTTTCAACAATGACTCTAATATATGGATGGCTCAGGTACTGTTACAGTTTCATTTCACAGTTTCCAGATTGTCCCAAGTGCGTTTTTAAAAACAAATAAAAGGAGACTTAGAATGATACAAATTAGTCAAGGACAAACATCCAGAGACTTCACCGCAGATACTGCATTGCAATCTATGTTGCTTTTGCACAACTACTTTGCTTCAAAGACTCATACCAGGACCAAATGGTAAAGTTTGTATTTGAACCTCAATATGCTGCACTGAATACCCATACAAACACTAAAATTCATCCCAATATCTCATTCTTCAAGACAGCCACCACAGACCCTCTTAGAATTAACCACTTTTTTACAGCACCATGTTCAGTGGCGGTTTAAGGTTAAAAAGCAACAAAAAGTGACACACAAACAGTAAGATGAATGGGATAGTTAAATCAACCCTGTTTGGCCAGCAAGTAAATAAAGAGGGGGCTGGCCCAAGAAATTTTGCTGCTTGAACCGATGGACAAAATGGCACCTTCCCTCCTATTCTAAGTCCGAAAGCCAATTGAAGGGGCAGTTGAAATTTTAAGACTGGCAATGAAGCTGCATCCTCCACCTCACGTGAGGGCAGAAGTCTACTTTCCCAGAGTGCAGAGCAGACCATGGGATATATAGATCTCTCCTCCAAATTCTGTGTCACTGCCCTTCCACTATCCTCTCAGCACCAAGAGATCTCAGATATAGGGCTGATACAAATATCTTAATAAATAAATAGATATATATGGGATGCCTGAGATCACTACCTCACTCTGACTAATGGTAGAGGACTGATCCTGCAGTAAGAAAATGGGGGAACCCTCATTTAGGGCACCCTTCAATGACTTGCCCTTGCAGATGGTTGGACAATAAATTCCAGTTCCCTTAGCTAGCATGGCCATGTTGGCTAAAGTGATGGGAACTGCAGTCCAGCACATCTGAAGGATACAAAGATGGAAAAGGTTAATTTAGCATAAATTGTTCAAAGAATCTTGGTAACTGTGAAAGTACTACAGAAGTTTTTACATTTTTTGTTATGAAGAGAGAGGGAGATTCAGGAATAGGATGACAGCTAGAAGCATATTCTTTGTAACAGAGCAATTTCTTCTCCATAAATGGTGTTTACTTTCCTGTCCTCTAATTTAGCAGATTAATTTAGCAGAGTTGTACACAGTTTGCAAAATGTTTCCATATCTATTGCTTTGTGAAAGTAGTGAGATGCTTTCATGCCAAAGGCAAGTAGGGAAAGTAATGGAATGAAAGGAAGATGACTCTTTTACCTGGATTGGCGGCTCAATCATTATCCATGCAGGTAACATTAAACTTGGGTTTAGAGGCTGAGTTCCAACCCGGAAGTAGATACCACCAGAACCATCACAGGCCCAGATGTGCTGATTTCCACATGCCAGACTTCTAAGTTTCACAGCACCTAATTAAGAGAAAAATTGGTGTTCAAGAAGATAGAGATATTAAGTTTATTTTAATTTTAAAAAGAAAAAGAGAGAAAGAAAAAAGTGGAAAAGGGAAAGGAATGAAAATATTCCCATATGAGCTTCTTGAAATTTAATCCTACGCTGAACTTCAACTTTGATAATGACACCAACAGAGAACAGAAAAAAAATATTTTTGGACTATAATTCCCAAAAGAGCTGTGGACACAGGGAACATAGAATTCACTTTCTGCTGGCTCATTTCTATGGGACAATTCAAAGTGTTGGTTATGACCCATAAGCCACATATGACTTAGATCCAGACTATCTGAAAGACCCTTTTTCCCTGCCCAAGTTTCAAGGTGTCCAGAGGATTCCTTTCTCTCTGTCCCACCACTGCCACAATCCCAGCTGGTGCAAACACACAAGGAACTTCTCATTAGCTACTACCAGACTGTGGGACTGCATCCCACAAGATTGTACACTGGCTCCCTCTTTGCTCCTCTTCTGCTGGTAGGTAAAGACCATCTTATGTGTTTGGTGATTAATGTGGTGGTGGAGAAAGAAACCTGAACTCTTCCTTGTAGCCAAGATGACCAAACTGAGGCTGTACTTTGGCCACATTATGAGAAGGCACAATTCATTAGAAAAGACAATGATGCTGGGGTTGGTACAGGGCAGTAGAAAGAGCAGAAAATCACATGCCAGACTGATAGACTCAGTCAGGGAGACCTACAGGACCTGAGCAGAGCAATGGAGGATAGTGGAAGTTGGAGACGTCTTATTCACAGGATTGCCATGAGTCAAAGGCAAATAAACAACAGAAGAATCTTGAGGAGGCTGCTACACTTTTAATGTTACTGCTAAAATGTTTTAAAATGCTTCTTATTGTTTTAAATTATTTGTTTTAACATGATGGCTAATTTACTTTTAAAAGCTTTTTAATCGGGTTTTTGGCAATATCTTATTTAGATCTCGGGTTCCATGCCATGAGAAAAGCAGGAAATTAAATAAATAAGTACTGGTAAGCAACTCTTCCTAGAGGCTGACTTGATGATAATTAACAACCCTTTCCCAACTTCTGGAAACTAGCATGGCTCAAAGTGAAGAACTATTGTGCAGCTAACAGCAGCTTCTAGAGAATGTGTATGATTTTGATTAGCAATACAGGGATAGTAAGACTGAAGCTTAAACACCTTTTCTTCTAGTGCAGCTGATCCAATCAGAGTTTAGTGACACGTGCAAAAGAAGTTGTTACATAAGTCTACAAAAGCTTATTTTACAACTTCTTTTGCACTTTTAATCTCAAAGGTGCTGCAAGATATTGCATAATCTCAAAGGTGCTGCCAGATATTGCATACTGATATTCCAGACTAACACGGCTGTGTCTCCGAATTCTATTTGCAAAGTTTAACATTACATCCTACCCCACCCTGTGTCTGTACTTTACCCAAGTTGCCTGAAGCAGCAGTTTCTTAATGGTATAGGTCTTTTGAGAGTGCATGGACAGCTCCTTGCCCTTTGCTATGATGGAGTGCACTTCCATGCCTGCAGCAGACAGTACATAGGAAATGCACCCTTCCAGTGAAGGAAAGCTCATTCAATTGCCTTAGATTACCTCTTCAATGAGCTGACCAGACAACCTGATGCTCTCCAGATGTTTTAGACTTCAAGTCTGAGAATCATGAGCGGCCAATTATCAGGGATTGTGGGAATTATAGTCCAAAATACTTATTGCAGAGGCTATGTGTGGCTGCATTGTGAGATGGTGATTTTCAAATCTATTGACATGATTTTACACTAGTGTTTCAAGTGCTGAACTACGACTCTGAAAGATGAGGGTTCAAATCCCTGCTATACCACAGAAACCCACTGGGTGACCTTGGGCAAGACACAATCTTTCAGCCTTAGAAGAAGGCAACGGAAAACCTCTGCTGAATAACTCTTGCTAAGAAAACCCCAGGATAAGTCATCATCAATCAGCCTACAACAAATCTAAAATTTGTACAGAGCATTCGCACATAGAATCCAAAAAACAGGCCTGAACTGCGTGCCTGTATACAATGAAGGCACCGTTGCCTTCCTGCTCCCTGAGTTCGGGAACAGGATCACTTGAACTGAATTATTCATCACATGAAAAATCAGGTAACCAACAGGACATGCAAGTAACATTGGACCATGAAAACCAACATTAAAACCAAACAAACGAAGGGGAAATCTGAATCACTGGTTTCATTCACTTAGCAGGCCCTCTATATTAAAGTACCTTAGGATAGCAGGATGCAATGTATTCTAAAATGACTGCTGTTAAAACAACAATTTTCAAAAAGAATGGGGGGGGGGAATACAGTCTATGCAATGTAATTGGACAGAAATTCTGTGTATAAATTAGAAATGAAGTTTTCACATGACCTCAAGTGAACTTTTCCTCGGAACCAGTCATGCTTGCAGGCTAGGTCTATAAATACATTTCAGTGCTTAACATTCCAAATGTTACTAGGAAACAGTGGTTCTGGGATGGGCCTATGGGATAAATATTTCAAGGTTACCCAAGCTTTCTCTTCTAGTCCATAGTACAAGTCAAAAGCTCCTTTCTAAAAAGGCTGGGCCATCAGCAAGTTATTTTACATTTTATTAGTCAAACAGCAGCATCAAAACTTTTCCTTAGGACTGAAATAGAAAGTGTAAAGCTGTGAAATAACTCTTTAAGTCATTAGTCAAACGCCTACCAACACAGTACATATTCCTAGAAATTTCAACTATGTTATTTACATTGAAGAAGGTGTGAAAAATACTTTGAGGTTATCAAGCAAGAAGTAACATTCTGATTTAGAGTGTCCATACTCTATGCTAGCAGTACTTAGGGAAAAATAACGGTTGCAGTTAGATACAATGGACAACTGTGACGCTCACAGTATCATTATGACAAAATACCAAACTTAAAAGATTAATGCTCACAGCCAAAGTTAATCTCACCCATAAACAGAATGTTCTGAAGTGTGATTAGGATATGCCATTACCAGATACAGTGTTCCTCTTAACAAATAAAAGCCTAATAGTCTATTTGCATTAAAGATAGTAAACTACAGAGCTGTAAGCAAAATATCTTACAGTCCATCCTGTTATTCTAGTCAATTCCTTGGCAACCTAAGAACTGAATGGGGAGTACAATTTTAGTTTAATTTTTTCAGACAATAGAAAACTGCAAGTGGCATTCTACATTAGAACAGAGTACCAAAAGCACGTTATTTATTTGTTGGTACTGAGAATCCCAGAAATGCCTTTTGTCCCAGAATGTCTGGGAGGGATCCAAGGGATATTCAGGATCCAAAGGATACTCAGACTGCTCCAGCCCATAGTCATCTCTGGACAGTCCACAGCCATCTTTCCTTGATATCCATACACTAACTTAGCTTCTCTTCAAGAATTCAAAACACCACAAATCATATAGATACTTGGAGAAATGTTTGTATCACAGATGATTATTCACAAAATGCTGCAAAGTGGAGTATGGGCACAACTTAAAATGCTGGCTAAGATCTATAAAGCGCTATGCAAGTTGGCTCCACGTTATCTGCAAGGCTGTATTCTCCCACACAAACCTGCCCAAGTTTTGGGCAAGACACACTCTCTCAGCCTCAAGGGAAGTTAATGGCAAACCTCCTTTGAACAAATCTTCCAAGAAAAAAAACCCATGATAGGTTCACCATAGAATTGCCATAAGTCAGAAATGACTCGAAGCACACAACTAAAAATAAAACAAGAGCACTAAATAAATCAGGGATGGCCAATTTTAGGGCACTTTTGACCCTGAAGACTTTACCTCTGCCAAAAATGTATTTGTGTCTTATTTCAAAATCTGCAGATACAGAGATCTTTCCCTCTAGAGGAGAATCCCTGCTCTTGGAGTCTTCTAGGAGAATAGTTATTGCTTGGGGGATTCCCTGATCCCACTGGCAGGAGAATCTGGAGCTGCAAAATTGGGATTTGGGGCTACATGCAGCATGTGGACAGCACAAGCCTCACCTCAAAATATTTGGATACAATATTGCTTGAGTGGCTTTACCAACACAGGACTGCAACAAACAGGACATTAAAGTATTGGAACTGCAGGCTTATCTCCCTTAAAAGTTTCTTGACTTCTGTATTTTAGCCGTTACATAAGGCCTGATTGGCTCAAAATAGCCACAGGGAGAAAAACAGCAATCAGCATAATTCTGCTGCTCCTCTGGGTTTGACATTCAGCAGTGCTAGTTAAAATAAAATCTTATTACTCCTCATAGCACAAAGCATGTTGGATCACAGTGGCTTCAGTGTTTGATGGCTCAGCTGTTGGTTTTGATCTAAATAAGCATCAGGGCCCTCAGAACAAGGAGTCACATATCACCTGCTATGCATTGCATAAGTGGGCACTTATTTACATGAGCCACACAATCTGATATCCAGAGACGCCCTCCTTAGGCAACATTTTCAGTTTCTCCTCTCATCCTATTCAGATTTTTCCCTTAGGAAAACTGATGATTGTTGTTCATTCAGATACTAAACTTTTTGCTTGCAAACACACTGTCAGAGCTCTCTTGGCTTTCTTTTAGAAATGCTGAGTATAATGGCACAAATGTAATCAAGTCAAATGTTAAGCTTCACGATTCAGTGAAAGTACCCAAACAGCAGGCTATACAGAATTGAAGTCTATCTGTCTATTTATACAATGTCAATTCAATAGAAGCTACCTAACTGACTTTATTTTCCAGAGGATAACATTACATTTTAAAGGAGAATATTTTAAAACACAAATGGTTTTCATTTTCACACATTATACCTGACAGTTATCTACAGACAACAGTGAACAGGGCATACCAGAGTGGGAAGCAGCCACTCTGGCTCCTACTATTGCTGGCTCCTACTATTTGTTTTTTCGCCTGCTTAATTGCCTGCTTAATTTACTGGCATAAATGGTCACCGAGGAAGTGGCAGATGCTGTCATCCCATAATGATCTTTGTAGTATTATTCCCTGCATCATTTACCCTGTATGGCAGGGGTAAGTAGCTTCTCTGGGGGTGGGGTGGGGGGTCACTATGATCACCCTGAAATCCTTTTGGAGGCTGTATCCTTCCCCTGACCAGTGGCATTCCCACCACAGAGTCCTGTGAAATCACAGAACAGAGCATCTCACAGGATTCTCTGGCAGGGAAACAATAAAGTCTGCTATTAGGAAGCTACCGTATTTATAAGACACTAAGAAGCATGACATAAAGTGGCAACTTTGGTGCTGATTTCAATGGTAAGATTTTGTTGGTAGTTATGCAACACAGCATGGGCTGCAAAAACAAAAAAAGCCACAGGGAACCACAACCAGACCTGCTGCTTGGCATCCACTCAAATATCACCTAAGATCTTCAGGGGAAGACTTTCTCTCAGTCCACCATTGCAAGCTCACTTGGTGAGACCACAGGAGACAGTCTTCTTAGTGGCTGCTCCCACCCTCTGGAACTCCCTTCCATGGGAAGCTAGGCTGGCCCCCTTCCTCTTTGCCTTTCGCCGACAAGTAAAAACGTTTTTATTCAGGCAAGCTTTTAAGAAATCACAAAAGGGTGGTTTATATGGGATGTGTGTTATGTTTTTAACTTTTGCACATGTTTATGTTAATTTTATATTGTTTTAAATAGTTGGTTTTAATTGCTTTTACATTTTTACTGTGAAGTTTTGAGACATTTTTATCATGTTGGAAGCACTATGCCTCTTCTTGAAAATCCTGATCACTTTCTTTCATTAAAAAAAAATCACATAAAACTGTTCATTTGCTATTGTAAAACTGCACTTGCTATTGTTAAATATAGAAGGAAGGAATATCAACAATCTAAGATATGTGGATGACACCATACTTCTAGCAGAAAATATCACAGACTTGGAACAATTATTAGAGAGGGACAAAGAAGAAAATCAAAGGCAGGTTTAAAGCTGAACATAAAGAAAACAAAAATAATGACCACAGAGGGCCTATACATATTCAACTTAGACAATGAGGAAACTGAAATTAAAAAAGAGTTCTCAAACCTTGGATCAAACATTGAACAGAATGGAGACTAGAAATGCCATGAAAGTGCTAGAAAAAATATACAACTGAGCACTGAAGTTAGAGTCATCCCAGCCATTGTATTCATACCTGTGACCTCCCTAATAGATCACCATATATAGATGTGAGAATTGGACAGTGAAGAAAACAGATAAGAAGAAAATAAATTCCATTAGAGATCTGGTGCTGGAGAAGAGTGGTATGAATATCATGAACAGCCAAAAGACAACCAAATGGGTCTTTGAACAGATGAAGTCTGAAATCTCCCTGGAAGCCAAGATGATCAAATTGAAGCTGTTGTACTTTGGCCAGATCATGAGAAGGCACGACTCATTAAAAAAGACAATAATGCTAGGAAAGGTAAAGGGTAGAAGAAAGACAGGAAGACCACATACTAGATGGACAGACTCTATTAGGGAAGTCACAGGTATGAATTTGCAGGACCTAAGCAGAGCAGTGGAGGACAGGGGCCTTGCAGAAATTTCATTGTCAGGGTCACCATGGGTTGGAGTCAACTCAAGGGCAGTTAACAACAACATTAATTTTAATCTGTTCAAACAAACAAACAGCTTCATTTATATACTGCCTCATACTGAACTAACAGTGTCTAAGTGGTTTACAGTGGTAAGCTAATTCACACTTAATGCTTTAGCAAGAAATTTCAAACACCAGAACAAGAAATGTGTTTAATATAAATTGGTTATACGATGGAAATGTATCTATTTTGTCTGCATTTAGGTTGGCATCTTCTCCAAGACTGTACTTAAAAAAACTTACCTAACTGAGAAAGGTCCAGCTTGGTCCAGTGCATCCCACTTGGACAATTTGGTGAAAGTGTCCTTATGAAGACCTGTCCCAGACTATCTAAGCACCATATAGCATCCTGGCAAGCTGAATAGTATACTATTTCACCATCAGGGGGTAGCTGAACAGTTGAAGGATGGAACTGGGGGTTTTGATCACTGACACAGAAGAGGTCCTTGTTACTCTGGCATAGCCACAGAAAGCTTCCTGTAGGAAGGAGAAAGGTTTTATTGTTAAATCTATTTTTTTCCAGAATGTTCCCTCTGTTACAAAAAACATTCTGTGCAATTATAAAGGGAAATCTATATTCCAATTTTTAAGAGGTCAACTCCAGGTTTTAAAACTTAGTTTTTAATACAGTTAATGACTACTAGTATTGTTACTATTTTTATAATGCACTTCACATGCACTATCTTTTCAAATCTTAAAAGACCTCTAAAGTAAGCCAATATTATTCTCATATTCCAGATGGGAGGCTGAGGCCAAAATATAGTTGCTTAAGAAGAGCTCAGCTGGGTCAGATCAAAGACCTGTCTAGTTTAGCTTCCTGTTTCCTTCAGTACCTGACCATATGGCTCTGAGAAACCCACAAGCAAAACATGAGTAAAACAGTTTTCTCCTGTTGCTGTGCCTTAGCAACCCCCATTCAGAAGCATGCTGTTGTGATCATGGGGATAATATATAGCAATCCTAAAAAGCAACTATTGATAACCATATCCTTTATTAATCTGTTTAATGTCCTTTTAATATTGAACAAGTTAGCAACCATTACCACAAAGTCTATAGTTTAACTATGTTTTGCATGAATCAGTACCACCTTTATCTTTTTTGAATCTACCATGACTTGAAATCCAATGGATGACAGTGGATGTCGATATAATGATAAAGGCGATGATTTCCTTATCCACTTTTTCTTTATCTTGCATAATTTTGTAAGTCTCTATAATTTTCCTCCTTTATCTGGCTTTCGTCTAAACTAGAAAGCCCCAAGAGAAATGTTCCACTTCTCTGCATGTCTAACAATGTTATGATACGCATGAGATTGCAACTTGGGACCTGCTGGCTCACAGTTCATCTTCTGAGCCAGTGTAAGAATACCCACTCTCAACTTTAAACTCTTTTTTTAATGTCTAAGTATGGAATCAATTTGCTCTTTCCAGTGTCAACTTACAACAACACATAATACATAGGGCAACTGCTTTATAATGAACCACACCACTCGTCCACCTAGTTCACTACTATTCACAAATGGAAAATGTGAGCCTTACCACTGAACAATTTTCTATCCCATACAGCTTTAAAGAGAGCTTTAAAAGAAAGCTTAAAGAAAAGAGCCATTATAGGGTTTTTTCCGCAAATGAATTGCAAAATTAAGGGTCTCAAGGGTAGTCAAAGTGTGCCCCACAGCTGCATGTGGCTCCCAGGGCCATTCCTGTGGTCCATAGGGCCCTCCAGGTGTCAAAAGGCGTTTAAAAAATTGTTTGCTCCAAAATGCCCTTCAAATGCTTTCTAGGAGTACGCAGGGCCTCTCCACAATCTTCAGAGGCAGCCTGGGCACCCACTGGTTAAAAAACATTTCTGTAGTTTTTCAAAAAAATATTTTGCCCCAAAATTTATCTAGTAGCAGGGGCTGAATTTTCATCAAATTTTGTATACACACACACATGCACACACTGTGGTGGTTAGAATGACCTCTGTTCCTTTTATGAGCCCCCCCAATAGTTTAGAAAAGAAATAACTACTTGGGACAAGACCTGCTCAATTTTATATTTCATTTCTGTCCAGCATATACACTTTTAATTTAGAACTGGGCACAGTTTATTTTTAAAAAAAACTAATATTGTTAAATGAATAAAACATGACTACAAAGAACAAAACATGTCTCTTTCTCCAACTAGCAGAAATGCTCCATAAATTCAATGA
Organism: Sceloporus undulatus; assembly: GCF_019175285.1. Taxonomy (NCBI): domain Eukaryota; kingdom Metazoa; phylum Chordata; class Lepidosauria; order Squamata; family Phrynosomatidae; genus Sceloporus; species Sceloporus undulatus. The sequence goes on along the minus strand of NC_056522.1, from coordinate 362,023,540 downwards.
ACATCCACCATAAAACAGACTTTACCTTCTTTTGTTGGAGATGCAGAAGCCAACACAAAAGCCCATTTTGTGACTGAGGCAGTACCACGAGGCACAACATTATTCCAGTAAGTACCTACAGAATAAAACAGAAATAGTATTTCCTGACATTATTGGCTGCCTCTTTTCCAGAACAGAGAGGGAAAATATGGACATCAAAATGAAGAGCGATATAAACATTCTTCATGTATAGCAGTTTTCCTTTGAACAGCACAACTGCCAAACCAGGTGACCAGTGACGTATTTCTAAGAATGCAAATATAGGTTTCTGTGGATGTTTCTGAGAAATATCTAACAGTCACAAATGCATATATATATTGAATATATTGTTTAATACCAAAGTCAGGCTCATCCACGCCATATTTCCCATTTGTATATATAATTTTGAGAATTGGACAGTAAAGAAAGCTGATAGGAAGAAAATCAACTACAGTACGCCCTTGCTTTACGCGGGGATCCATTCCGGGCTTCCCCGCGTAAAGCAAATTACGTGTATGCTTGAACCCCATTTAAATGAATGGGACTTGTGTACATGGCGAAGCAGCGGCGCATGCCCCATTAGTCCCTATGAGACACACCACCCCTTCCTCCCCATGTGGCTTTCAGCATATGCTGAAAGCCACGTAAAGCACGCCCGCGTATGAGCCAGGCGCACTGTAATTTGAAATGCAGTGCTGGAAAAAAAATTCTATGGATATCATGGATTGCAAAAAAGACAAATTAAGGGGTTCTAAAGTAAATCAAGCCTGAACTCTCACTATAAGACAAAATGACCAAACTGACTGTTGTACTGGGGATGTGTCATGAGAAAACAGGACTAATTGGGGAAAAAATAATTGTTGGTAAAGTGAGGGAGTAGGAAAAGAGGAAGACCACATTACAAGTGGATGGACTCCATCAAGGAAGCCACAGCCCTAAGTATGCAAGACCTGAGCAGGACTGCTGATGAGATGTTATCTTGGAGACCTCAAATTCATATTGTCAGCAGTTAATAACAAAAGAAACAAACAAATGGAAACATATCTCTGTGTAAACGCACAAAAGCCATCTGATTTTGTCACTGCAAGTGGATGCCAGAAAAAAGAAAAAGAAAAGAAAAATTATCCTACCTACTAGGCTTCCCTTTGCTACATGAAACTCATTCTTCCCAGAAGAGATCCAGACACCACCACTGTTGACTGCAAGTAGGCTTGGCTGACACTGTAATGGCTGGGACCAGAAAGCCATCCGGAGTTTGTCTGCTACTTTCTCAACAGGGGCCTGGGCTGCTGTGGCTACTGTTTGGGTTGCCTGGATTATAGTCTGGAAAAGACTGCTCTGGTCAAACACGACATAATCTGTAATGCTCACCTGGAAGAGAAATATATATCTATAAGGACCAATTCAATTTTAAAGAATGTCATGACTTGCCTTCCTAGATCAGACAATGGTCTCTCTCTAGTCCAGTCATTTTCAACCTAGTGCTCTCAAGATGTGTTGCACTACAACTCTCAGAATTCCCCAGTTACATCTTAGCAGCAGCAAGTCCTATCAAGGACCATGTTGGCTGCTACGTTCTAGGAGTTGTAGGGAAACACATCTCAAGGGCATCAGCTTAGGGAAAGCTAGACTAGCCCAGCATCCTCTTTCCAACCACAGGGAGTCTTCTACCATTCATATTCTTTGGAGACATAACAAGGAGGCTAAACCTAATTCTTCAGTGAAAATTAATAGCATTTTATGTGTCTTATTTTTGGTGGGCTCATCTACATTGTAGAAATAATGCAGTTTGAAACCACTTTAACTGCCATGGCTTCATCCTACAGAATCCTGGGAACTGTAGTTTTGTGAGGCACCAAAACTCTTTGGCAGAGACAGCTAAAGACCTTGTAAAACTTCAAATCCCAGGATTGCCTTATGATGGATACCATTTACAGTGGTGTCAAATCCAACGTGAAAACGGAGGGGGGGGACTGTGTGTATGCATATCTAGATAGATAAATAGATAGATAGATATTGAGTTTTGTGTATCAGAAAGAAAGAAAGAAAGAAAGAAAGAAAGAAAGAAAGAAAGAAAGAAACTAGCAAAGCTCCACAATGAACAATGTGGTACATTAACAAAAACATTTAAGAGGCTCTGAAATACTTCAGCAAAGGACTTCAAAATAACTGGTTCTTTGAGAACAAGCAAAAAGGCAGTTGATTGGACAGAAACTGGATGTTGCCATACATGCTGCTTTTGTGGGAAAGACTACACAAAATTATATATTAAGGAAATTTTAATGTCACCAAATAAAGTATTTTAGCTTCTTCCTTTTATTGTTTTCAGTATTCTCACAAATTTACAGAGTACTTTCCTCAGTCCAGCTGAGGAAAGAGCGAACTATTATTCCACTGAGAGAAGCATCAGAATCCCTCATACATGACTGGGAATGAAATTATAAGGGGTACGGCCCAAGAACCTGAAACTGAGTGCATGGTATTGAGTGATGATTAGGCATTTTTAAGCCACATTTCTGGGAAGTTCCCACAAGGATCCTTCCAGAAAAGCTAACAAAATACCATGGGTAAGCCAGGATTAATGAACAGATGAGGTTGCCCAATACTGTGTCAATATCAAAGGCTAGCCGAAGGCACAGGTAAATGAGAAGGCATCCCTCTATTTCATATTTAATATCCAACTGGACAGCCAGTTAATTTGTCTTCATCACTGCTGACAGGATAGCAATCTCCAACATTCTTGAAGACAGTCAGCTAGTATAGGTGCAGGGCAGTCTGCTTCATACAATCTTCTACCCCAAAGCACAGTTGCTGCCTCCTCATACCTTCTGCCTGAGATGAATGCCTCACTCTGGCTAATGACTGGATAGAGCCTGGTTGAAGCACAACTTCACTAGGGCAGTATTTGATGGATGACAGCTCTCCATGTCTTGTGCAGATGTCTTTCCCAGAAAGATTCTGGGATTCGTTGCTGAATAATAAATCCAGGATCTTATGCATGCAATACACATGCTTTATTAAAAAGCTAAGGGCCCTCTGCATTTACTGAAAGCAGAATAAAGTATGCCTACTTGCCACCAGTGGTTATCATCCCCTTGTGGTTTCTTGGAAGCAACACCTGTCCTGAACCACAAATTTCCATGGATGTCTAGAACCCATATGGTCTGCTGGTCTCCAAGAGTTACACACACTGGCTCTAGAGCTTGCATTTCACTGTGGAAAAAGGCACAAAATTCATAATATGTTAGCTGACAAATGTGAAAAAATACAGCCTGTAGCATGTCTAGTTAACTTTCCTTTTAAACTCCTCAATGAATGAAAGACAAAACTATGGCAGTATAAATTTATTGTTTTACCACTGGACACACGTCAACTAGGTTTTACTGCAAAAGGACAAATGGAATTTGCAAATGATAAACTGTATCTATGGGACAATTTTGACAACTGTTGCTCACCCATGTCAATGATTGCCTGAAAGATGTCCAAGCAAATCCTAGGGCAAAGCATGTATAAGGAACTGCTAGCCTTAACATTTTAAACATATAAAATTCAAAAGCAATCTGATAAAGAGCCACAAGTACAAACAGCCTTGCAATCTTTACCAATAGCATGAAGTTGAAGGCTTTCTTGACAAAGAAAATCTGCTCAATTTTGTACAGCTTCGATATGAAGCACAGTTAGCTTTGGGGGAGCAGAATTTGTATTTGCCTGGATGTGGGACCATAACCAATTCATTTATCATATGCAGTACCGATTACGTTGATATAAATTAAAGCAATATTTAAGAGATGTTCAGAGGAACATAAATACTCAGCTACATTAAGCTCATCCCAGGCTTGTGCAATACTAAATGCCAACCTGATACATGGGCATTCCCCCCTCTTATGAGTAGTTTCAAAATAGAACATAGAAGGTCAATGAAACTTACTGCCCTGGTTTGGAAAGCAGCCTTCTCACATGATGCACTATGCTTTCTACAAACAAGTGCAAGATCAGCCTAAGATGATGAAAAACCGAACAGTTGCAAAACCATGAGGAACGATTACAGAACATGTCTACTGATTAAATATTGGTTACCTGATAATATCACATTTCCACTGCTCTCCTTCAGGACAGAAGCTGCTCACACCTTCACGAAATAGAAGTGCACGTTGTTCAGTCAATGCCCAGACAACATTATTCCTGGCCGTAACCTGTGACAGTGGATATGGACAATCCACCTTTACTGCTCTGGCACATGGACGATCCACACTCAGGCCTTCAAGTAAAATACAGAGCAGCAATTATTTGCATCACTTCATGGGTTTCTGTTTCATTTTTTGTCAGTACAATGCTCCCTTTTAAGGTTCATTTTAAAACATGCTTTCCATGATGTTTAGGATTTGATGCAAGAAGTAAGGGTGTCTGTCTGATCTTCCATTTATACTTTGCCCATACTGGTAGCTCAGTGTTCTTCTATGCCCTATGATGACAATGGGTTGACTACAGCTATTTAAACTGCTTTTTTTCAATTTGTTCTCCTAGGACTCTCTGAGCTCTAGTCCTTTAACAAGGTACCACAAGACGAAAATGATACCTATATAGTTGCTCATTAATAAAGAAAGTGCCATAATGTGTAATCTATAACTTTAGCCATGCCCAGAGTTTAAGATGTGTTTCATGGAATGATTGTATTCTTCTTGTAGTTCTTATAGAACATAAAGAGTGCAATAATCCCTCAGGGGAGAGAACAGCACATGAAAAAGAAATTCATATCCTATTCACCAGTATGCTATGACATAACCTGTAATGGGAAATACAAGGGTTACCTTGCACAAAGAGTTTGCACAAAGGATTACTTCTGCACCACTATTCAGCTACACTCAACTCTTATATTTAAAGAGGTAAGGGGAGTCTGGGAACTAATTGGCTAATTTACATGCTTGTAGTTGCAAACTTGTAGACTTTGATCCCCCTTCCCTCTCTGTTGAACAGTGTGGAATCTTGCTGTAGTTCTTCTTGCTTGTGTCATCTTCTTTAGTTCAGCTCTTTGTTTTAAAGCAGTGATTCCCAAACTCTGGGTCTCCAGCTGTTTTGGACTTCAGCCCCTTGAGCCTCAGCAATCTTGGCCAATGGTCTGGGATTCTGGGAGCTGAAGTCCAAAACATCTGGAAGGCTAGAGTTTGGGCTCAAACAAGCCAGGACCACAGCGACTGCATAGCCCGCTCCCAAAGCAGGCCGCTGCCACAGGACCCAAACCACGCTACCAGGAGCTGCATTTGCTCCAGTCCAAAGGACTGGAGCGTGGGATCAGAGAGACTTTGGTCCACTTTGGGGGAGTGCGTCAGATAAATGCCATGTTCCCAAAGCAGCCAGAAGCCACCTCATTTAGTCCATCTGTTCCTGGAAGATCCCCCTCCCAGGGAAAAGACTGGCTGTTCAATCCCCATGAAAAGGATTTCAACATCATAATAAAACACACAAGAGAGAAATATCAAAAAAGGCACATCAGTATTCATATTTCATGTAAATGAAAGTACATGCCAATACAATATGGAAGAAAGATGATGAGGGTGTCAAAATTTCCTTTGAGGTAACTGTTTGCTTTTCTTGGGTCTTCCCATTGTGAAACCCTCAAGGATCTGCTGATGAGCTGCAGGACTACAAAGATAAAAACCAAACACAGCTCTAGACAGAAGAAGAAGAGCAACTAACTTCAATACCTGTCTGCAGATACAGGTCACCATTTGTTCGAATAATCCAGGCAGTGTCATCACTCAAAGATACAAATGCTGTTTGAGGTAAAGCTTCATACCAGTGACGTTTGCCTTTTATTGTTACTTTTCCACAGGCAAAGGCTTTGTTGGTTTTTTGTTCAACTTTCCAGAGAAGAGCCCCTAAGGAAGAAACCTCACATTAATGAGATGAACCACATTTAATGCAAGATAAACACCTGTCTAACTTTTCACATGCTTCATTTTTGCTCACTCTTTGCAGTTGTTTGACAGCCCTCTAGAAATTTCTACCTTTGTAGAAGAAAGAATGCATACATGGCCATGTAGTTAAAAAGAATAGTCACAACACAGGTTCAGGAGCCAGAAAAGAAGACAGGAGCTTCAAAAGCCCTATTCAAAACAAGAAAAAATAACCCAGAATTCCCAAAAATCATTCATGTGAACAAAATCTCACCTCCCAGCAAAATTCAGGTATCAAAACATTGCTAAGTGATCTATGTTGCCAGTCAGCTCTCTTGCCCACACAGCTCTTTGCTGCAACAAACAGATATAATAAGCACAAGAAAGAACCTACAAAATGCATGTACTATTCCTCTTCCTTCCAAATCCCTTTTCCTTTTGTGTCATGTTTTTTACACTATAAGCCTTGCTGAGGGCAGGGGCTCTTTCAATTATTAAGCTCTGAAAACTATTCTGGAGGTCTTTTAGAGCGGAGAGTGAGATACAAATGCTTCAGATGCATCACCTACTGCAACAGCTATTGTGTCATACTCTTGTTGTTATTTTATTCAAGTGCAAAATGTGAACTACCCAAGGCTACATGGCAAAATATATATGCAATGCTACTGATTATGACTGGTGTACACATGCTTAAAATGTATATTATGAATGCTGTTAAAATTCCAAGTTTACACTAGTTTAGATATGAGGGTTTTGTGGATATTAGACATAGTTTTAGATAAGAAACAACATTTATACCATCATAAAAATGAGCAGTAAACATTTTCCTAAAATGTGTCAGGCTGCAGGAATGTGTGTTGATGTACACACATACATATGCATACAAGGGTCTCTCCACATGCAAACTTTTTTCTCACACAACTCCAAAATGTCAGAGAAGGGCTATTTTTCCTCACCATAATTTTATTCTATATGAGAGAACACTGAAGCACATAATCTAACTGTTCCATCAGCAGCCTGAAGCATTCCAGTCCAGGAAAATTGTTTCTATGAGAGACACCCTGAAACCTCATTACATTCAATCTACTGTATCATTTTAAAATTTTTATGTGGCCCTCCACGTTGGCAGCTTTAACTTTTGCAGATTTGATTATTTGCGGTTTTGATTAGTATGTTCTCTCTAGGAATCTATGGGTCCTCCAGCACAACTCTGCCAATGGTTGACCATGGAGTTGTGCTGGGGAACTTAAAAGTTCCTAGAGCAAACACTTCTCTGGACTTTTGAAGGTTCTCAGCATGATCCTATGATCCACTTCTGGCAAATGTTGACCACAGAGTTGCACTGGAGGACCTGGAGGTTCCTAGAGAGGTGTTCTCTCAGGTAAAAAGAATAGTATTTTTTATTTTCAGTTTTCCCATATTCACGGAGGTCCTTCACCCCTTACCTCAGCAAATGTGGAGGGACCACTTTACTTCATTCTGAGTACAGACACCTATATCAGACAGTAGGTTTACCGTGAAGTGTATCCATTGGGCTTCCGCATTTTGTAAAGTGCTCATTATTCACAGCAAGGAGTCAGTCACTTATCTGCTCCAAGAATTACCTCTGTACATATATATCAATAATAAAGACAGAATTTAACCAAGCAAAGAACAGCAGTGAATTTTCCACAGGTTTTCTAACCAAGTACAGAAAGAAATGGAAGGTTAAACCAACCTGAAGGAGAGACCGCCACCTGCTGGACATTATCTTCAAATCTCTGCCAACGCAGACCAGCACTAGGTAAAGCACTACAGTACAGGCCACCTTTGTAATCCAGGCACCAAATGTATTTATCAGAGACAACCAGGCTCAGTATTCCATAGCCAGGACCTGCATAGCCCATCCAGCTTTCTGCAAACTAAAGACTGGAGAGTTAGAACAGGATGAGGTATCTTTGTTGGTATAAGAAAGCTAGCAAATGTTGATGTCACAGAACAAAAGTTTTATTACTGTAGTATTAAGTGGCTTATGTCCAGCAGGCAATGTCCTCATAGGACCCATGTCCCCACTCCAAAATGAAACGAAGTGACCAGAAGTTCACTTTCCATTTGCACCTCCCCTTTTGGGGATGAAAAGTAATGTATAGGGAATACATTATTTTAAAAGAGAATAATCACTTCTTGAGGCTTCTAGGAGTAGCAACTCTTTTGGTAGTATTTCCCCCAACATAGTTTCAGTGGGGGGACAGTGTCCCGAGAGGCTTAAAAAATGAACGTGACCTGCCCCTGGATTTTGTTTAATAAAGGGCAGCTGTTTGATCGCTATACAGTTACAAAAAAACATCAGCTGACTCTTGGTAATTTCTAGCAATGTTATGAACCATAAGATTTACTACCCACCCTGCTATCTGTTTCAATAGTCATGAATTCTCAAGGATTTTTAGAAAACCCCAACACTAGATGAACAGTATAAATTCTACCGTACAGTTTGACAGCTCTATCATAATTGTGAGAATCTCAATTTAAGAGTAAGCTTCTGATAACAGTTATTTTAGTCAAGTTTCAAAAATGAGAAATTGTATAATAAAATAAAAATTAACTAGTGAAGGGAAAGGGATAACTGCTTTTCCCACCCTAAGTATCCAGCCACCCTGCCAAGGCATATGCCCTCCAGTGCCCAGGGCTATCTTGCACTTCAGGCAAAACAAATTCTAGGAGACAGAGTTGGTGTTTCCAGTTACAGGGTTTTTTGTTGTTGTTGTTTTGAATTGCAGCTTCTGGTCTATCAGCACTCAGCTGGGATGCTCTTGGATCATTTAACAGTTCTGAACAGATTGGCTCCAACATTTCCTGATGCCAAGAGGCAAATATCTTTTTATTTAAACAGGAATTTGGCAATTAAATGTTTGTGCAGAAAAGCTTTTTAATGGGGTAGGAGGTGTGTTTTTATTGTTCTGTTTTTTAAAAAAATGATTTTCAAGCTACTTGAAATTAGTGATGTTTGAACAGGGTAACCTATTTAATTTTTAAAACTTTTTATCATCAGGGTTTTAGCTGTACTTTGTTTTCATCTTTGTTGTAAACTGCTTTGCATCCCATTCTGAATAAAAAGGTATGACAGAAATATAAATAAAATAAAAATAATATCCCAAACAATGTGCTTCAACTAAAAGATGTAATAAAAAAAACCCCACATGGGTTCAATCAGGAAAAGAGCAACCTCAAACCTATTCATGCACAGAGGCTTACTTGCCTCTCTCCTTCTGAAGCCCCCTTGCACTCTCCTGCAAAAGCCACTTCTAAGGTTTGAAGTGGTCCTTTGGGGAGAGTATAGATATGTCATAGGTGTGGGCTTAGGAAGGAGAAATAGTGGAATCTGCTTTGGGGAAAGTAAAGAGGCTAATCTTAGTGCAAGTGCCTCCCTCAACCATGCTGAAGATCCTCTGGTGAAATTGCAATGGTATGTTCAAAAACATACCTGATCCGACTTTAAAAGTACCCCTTCCTCCATGTTTGTCCTGTTGAGGATTTTGTCCTGTGGAGGAAGACAAGCCCTCATTTCTGTCACACTTGTCTCTGAAGAGGAGTAAGGCAAGCCATGCCCATAGATATCCTCTTCATCACTCGACACAGATTTCTCAGTTCTAACATCATGTGTGTCACTGATCCATTTGTGGGCAGAATGAGTGTTAGATGCTGCTTGAAATGTCTCAGTCAAGTCCTGCTGAGGAAGCACACACTCTTGAGGACACATTTCTTTTTCAGAAAGGATATGAGGAAAACTGTTATTACTGGGGGCAATTATGTCCCTTAGAGGCTCTTGCTGCTTCTGCTCTGGGTTATTTTCTATACCTACAACCCAACCAAATGACCCATCCTCAGCATTAAAGGTTGCTTGCACATTTGCAGACATTCCTTTCTCAGAGCTTGTCTCTTCTAGAGACTCTAATTTATCTGAAGTGTTCTCCATGTTATGTGGGAGAGAAACATGTGCTTCCTTTTGGGACGGCAGTTCTAAGATGGCTTTGGTTTGTTCAGATTGCAGGGAGTTCCAATTATATTCAGCATCATCACAACCTAGTTGGTCTCCTGTGAGAAGTGAGGGGGAATCAGATGTTGAGAAGTCCATGGTTGGCAATGTGCCCAATGCACTTTCATTGTTAGAAAGTTCTAGCAATTCAGTTGCACCATTGTCCTCAGGTGTAAGAGCAGCTACTGACTCTGGAGACTGAAGAACACTGAATGTTTCAGAGCCATTTTCTTCCCGCAACACATTCTGGGATTCTGTACTAAATACACTTTCTTGGTCCATAGAACTCATGCTTAAGCGGTCTGTGATGCTGCCCATCAGACTAGAATTAATGGAGAATGAGTCCGCATTTAGAAGTGGAGAACTATCACTGAAGCCTTGATACTCGTAGCACGGTGTGCTTTCCAGAGAACTAGGATTTCTTCTGATTCCATTTTCTACATTCATATGTATTTGGGGAAAGGGTGAGACAAGTTGGGGAAAGAAAAAAAGGAAGTTTGTTAATGGAAGGAATACCATTTTATGGTCAAGTGAAAGCAAGGAACAATTTCATTTTTCAGTTTCATCCAATCTATAGTGGAGTGTTTAGAGTGCCTAACCACATAATCAAAAATAAGCCGAATAATAAAACCATTACAATAATTACTGAAGAACAATTTAATCAATTAAACCATTAGTGTCAATAATAAATAAACATTAAAACAATTTTAAAAGCCATTTTGAAGAGGGATTTCATATCCTTCCTGAAAGCACTGAGTGTGGGAACTTCCAGTGTGCAATGGAAGTAAACAAGAAAAAACCTTTCTTGGGTGACTGTCCAGTGGGCATCTGCAGATGTTGGTGGTGGAAAGCTGTCCCAAGCCAGAAAATGGCATAGGCCACCCTTTGCTAACCCTTGATAGATATTAAACATGCATGACAAAATGGAATCCTGTGAATCATGACATGAAAAAGGCTGCAGTGTCCACCACTCATCCCATAACACAACTTTCTGGATACAACCTGAGAGAAAAGATCAGCATCACTCCAATACAACACCCCCAACAACCAGTCCAGCTAAGCTGCTCAGAAGGATACCATGTTTTGTAGTGCTGAAATCCACCAAATCATATAAGAGAACTGATAGGGCCATATTTGTCCAATCCAGTCCCCAGTGTAGGTCATAGAATCATAGAATCATAGAGTTGGAAGAGACCACAAGGGCCATCCAGTCCAACCCCCTGCCATGCAGAAAATCCAAATCAAAGAATCCCCGACAGATGGCCATCCAGACTCTGTTTAAAGACCTCCAAAGAAGGAAACTCCACTACACTCCGAAGGAGTGTGTTCCACTGTCGAACAGCCCTTACTGTCAGGAAGTTCTTCCTAATGTTGAGGCAGAATATCTTTTCTTGTAGCTTGCATCCATTGTTCCGGATCCTGTTCTCTGGAGCAGCAGAAAATAAACTTGTTCCCTCCTCAATGTGACACCCCTTCAAATATTAAACAGGGCTATCATATCACCTCTTAATCTTCTTTTCTCCAGGCTAAACATCCCCAGCTCCCTAAGTCGTTCCTCATAGGGCATGGTTTCCCAACCAAAGTTGTCTCAGTCCCATACTCTGGTCAAAAGCTCAATTGAAATGGGTTCAGAAAATAAACGCCACCCAGAAATGCCTGGAATTATAGGACTGCCACCATCTAAAACACCTTAGTCAAGCATGGTGTATTCAAAACTGACCTATAATTTGTAACTATTGTTTGGCTGAAGGTCGGTTTCTTTAATAAAGATTGGTTTCTTTAATAAAAGTCATGGCTGCTTCCTTTTAAGAGAAGGAAAAACCCTTCATATAAAGAACCACTAAATCATTTCTCTCAACCACAGGCATCACTCCCACTTTAGCAGATTTAATCAGCCAGGAATAAACAGGATCAAGTAGTGTGGCATAGTGGTTTGAGTGTTGGACTACAACTAGGGTTCGATTTCCAGCTTGGCCATGAAACCTACTGGGTGGCTTTGGGCAAGTCACATGCTCTCAGCCTCAGGGGAAGGCATGGGCAAGGCTTCTCTGAACAAATCTTACCAAGAAAACACCATGATAGGGTCATCTTTGGGTTGCAATAAGTCAGAAACGACTTGCAAGCACACACACACCATAAACACACACACACATCCTGGTGGCTGTCTCTACTTCAAACACTCTTGTCTATAGCCTTGGTCCACTGTTATTATCTGGAGGGATGATGTCCCTTAGAGGTTCCTGTTGCTTCTGCTCTGGGTTGTTTTCTGTATCTGCCATCCCCAAAAGTAGCCATCCTCAGCATTAGAGGTTGCCGGCACATTTACAGACATATCTTCCTCAGAGCTTGTCTCTGGAAGAGATCTCCTATAACAAGGACAAGCAGTCAGCTAGTTACACCAGTCTGAACTTGCCACAATATCAGAATCCAAGTTATTTCACAAATTCTGTCTACAAGTCATGCAGCACATATATTATTTGCAGACTCAACTGCTTCCATAAAATGCTAGTAATGATATGAAACATCCAGTTCCCATTCTCTTTAATAGGGCACTTTTTCCAATATCTCAGACACATACCTTCTTTAGATCTGCTACTTTGGACATGGTCTTTTAAACCAGAAATCCCAGGCATCCAAAATGGGAGTTTCAACATGATTGGTGTGCTTTATCACTGAGCAACAATACACCCAACTAGATTGGCTGGAGTGTTACATTAGCTAAGATGGCATTCTGAGGCAGTTAAGAGACTGATTTGTAAACAATTAAGTTCTCTTGTTTGGAACTCACTTCTGCCACAGCCTCACTAAGTGGACTGTGTGGAAAGCCTCAAACTTTCACATCAGCAATATGGACACAACAACTTTGGCCTATATTACAAGACTTCTGTAAAGATTACAACAATAGGATATATATGTGAAGCACTGTGTATTTTCGAAAACAGTCCTACTGAAACTGGTGATCTATAGACCAATGCCAGCCCACACTAAGTTTCCAAGAAAGAAAGAAACAAATGGGCACAAATATGGTGCCGATCCCTGGCACAATGGGGAAATAGCTCTCTGGTCCCCCCCACGAGACAGCTTAACAGAAGAACTGCTTGATCTTGTTGTTGCTGTTGTTTTCATTATCGACAGTGAAACAGAATATTCATCTTTTCAGAATACTTGACACTGCATTGCAGGACACAGTCTTTCATATTTTTTGTCTGAAGACAGTCTTCTACTGTAAATCAGTACTGGACTCACTGAATAAACCACAGGTGTCATGGAGGCCTCATGTACCAAAAATCACAGCTATTTAAGGCTGCAATTCAGTATGGCTCAATATAGCATAATAGTTCCATACGCAGACCTACCCTGGGCTGAGCTATGTACCAACTCCCAGGCTTACCATAAAGCCTCTGAACCCCTCTAGCACAGCCATTATATGCCTCATGTGGATCAGGTAGTATCAGAGAAGCATATGGCTATATTCCCAGCAGTGCTGAGATCTGTAGTGTCCTCTAATCCTGCCATTCCGCAAAAGACCCATGAACAGCTGTGGGGGAGATGTTCAGAAACTGTACAGCAAGTTTGAATGTTTTGGGCACTGTGGAGGAAGGAAAGGACTATCAACCTCTACAGCACCCAAAAATTGACAGATGTAAAGGAAACGTAAGTGTGTTTACATCTCTAACAGGATACCAGCCTAAATACTGTAATTCAAAAGAGCCAACCAGTTAAAAGTTTCACTAACCAATTAAGTGAGATCTGTTCGTTGTTTTAAATTAATCCAGCTCTACTGATGTAAATAGGATTAACACAGCTTGAATGAAGTAAACACCAGGATCCAAAGAGTGAAAGTAGGTATCTGTGCAAACAAACAGATTCTCTGAACAAAACCAAACTCCTTCACTCTTACTCTCCATGAAAAATGTACAGATTATAGCAATTCTAAACAAAAACATTAACGAGAAATATTGGGCCAGAAATTTTTTAAAGCTCCATGCAGAACGATAATACCCAAATTCACTATTTACCTGGTCTTCTCTTCTTCTTCTTTTTCACTTTGATTGGTTTGACAATCAGTTCCTGGTTGAAGTCTTCAGAACTAATCAAGCTGAACCGCTGTGAAGGAAGTTGACCTTCCCTGTGTATTTCTGAGGAAGTCTGATCCCCACCAGTCAAGAAAATAGAGCTGCTGTCCACAGAATTCACAGAACTGCTCCTACTTCTTGATTCACTTGCTACCGAGTAGCCCCTTCTTCTTGGGTCAATGCTCAAGTCTCTTAGTCCATCAAAGCTCTGCGAGCGAATTTTTTCTGTTACCAATGCTACATCCAGATCAGATTTACCTATGGTGCCATTTTTGTCCCCAGGAGTTTGAGGTGAAGTGGAACCACTTAGTATTTGGTTGGTTCCTGGAGAAGGATTGGATGGCATCGATTCAATTACGGAATGTGGGCTCTGTAACTTAGGGCTCAAATCCGATAATGGGCTCATCAATTTTGAACTTATATCTGAAATGGAAGATGTAAGATTGTAAAAATAAGATGCCAATTAACTGCTCTTAATGTCAGACAGGAAAATACTAAGAGGAAATGTGATAAACTTTCACAGAGCATCTGAGGAAGTAAACCAAGTCTACAAAAGCCTATGCTACAACTTACTTCACACAGTTAGCTGTCTTGTGTCCCTATATTGGGAGAAAGGCGGGATATAAGAAAACAACAACAACAACAACAGGTGCTACAAGATCCTTTTGCATCATGAAGGACTGGTTATATCAGCATCTATTTTTGTTATTAATTGCCCTCGAGTTCAGCATCTACTAGTCAACAGAATGTATGTATTTGGTAGCAGGATTCTTCTGCATATCAGGTGTTGGGGCAGAAACATCAATGAAAATTAGTCTTTATTCTTTCATTGTAATACAGTTTTCCAGAGCTTTTTGTGTTATACTAGCTTTTTGTGTTATATTTTAGGACTACAATCAGAATCATTGACCAGGCTGGCTGGGAGGTGATCTAGAAGCAGTGATCAAAGAAAGGAACTTTCTCAAGCTCTGAATCTTATTAGTCACTGCTGGAAGAGGGCACTGGACCACATAAACCTGTGGCCACCTTGGAGGGAGCTCAATATTTGCATACCTTCTGAAGAAAAAAAGGGTACTTTGATGCATGTTTCTTTACAATCAATATTGACAGTAATAAGAAATGTGGTAACAATAAAGAACCAATATGTCATTAAAACATAACAAACTCCCCTTTGTGTTGCTCCATCTGACACAAAAATCTGGGCAATTTGAATTGCATTCCATTACTCAAATGTCTAATCCAGGAATAATTCATAGTGTTATTTGGATGGATCTGGCATAACTACTAAGCAGCGAACAAAGTCTATTTCACATTAATGCATGACTGGCTCCACTGCTTTATTTCAGTGGGAGCTGTGTCTTTTTAAAGGAATATCTGATTATAGAGAAAAACAGGAAAACAGAAGCATGTTGTTTCTCCATAACGTATTGCTGGGCTATATAAGGCTATTAGGATGGCATCCTGTTGGACAGCAGCATGTGGTTCCACTCCAGTGAATCTTTCCATCAACAAATGCTTTTGGGAACACGCAATAGGATGAGTGGTAATAAGCAGAGCCTGAAAAAAATATTTGTTTGGTTTTAAATTCAAGAATCTCTCAGCCAGTATCACCACCAGCCATGGTGGCTGGTATGTGTGTGTGTGTGTTTAGGAACTGTAGTCCAAAAGGTAACTCTTCTGACCTCTATTCACTACTTATACCAAGACAACAAGAGATCAATTTGTGTGTCAGAAATCCAGGTTACAATTCACTATCAGAAGTCATTATCTGAGTAACAGATAATTTTGGGCAGCACCGTTCTGAATTTTAGCTTGGTCAGTGGCCATGATGGTCACTGTACTGGGAAAATTGTAGTCCAAAAAAGTAACTTTTCCAAGTTCTGCTGGGAAAGTTTAACCCATTCCACCCATAAATCACTGGAATCAAGCCACTGCCCACCTCTTAAAATTCACTGAGAATTACAACTTGCTTGCCAAGAGACAAATATAACACAAAACATTATACAGTGGGCCCTCGGTATCTGCTGGGTTTGATTCCAGGGCCCTCCATGGACACCAAAATCCATGGAGCTCAAGTCCCATTATATACAATAATGAAGTAAAATAGTGTTCCTTATATAAAATGGCAATATCAAGGTTTTCTTTTTGCAATTAGAAAAAAATATTTTCAAGTCATGGAGAATTGAATCCATCCAAAATCCATGGATACAGAGAGCCAACTGTATACTCCTTTGTCAGCCTGATCAAATTCAACACATGCAAGAAACAGAGGACAATGGGGGCCCTGTTTGCTAAATGGTGAACCTATCACCATATGAACGAGAAAGTCAATGGGTCAAATTGAATCCACTTCAAGTATACAAGATCACTCACAATACATCAGTTACTTTACATATGGTATAAACTTAGCATGCTAATATATGCAAACCTGTTGACATAAGTCCTTCAGGTCGGCTTGAGATTCTAATGATATCTCTGTCTCCCTTTAAAAGAAAAATCTCATTTTCAGTACAGGACACGGACACAATATCACCAGACCCTTCCAAACTGCCAATCATTGTCTGTGAAAACAAAAAATGTTAAAGGTAAGCTGTGAATATGCCAAGAAGTGCTTTAGGATGCAAATAACATGTCGGAGTTCTTATTGTATTTTTGCCAAGCAATGTTACACAAGTAGCAAAATGACATGACTAAACCACTGAAAGAATTAATATGAGACATGATTTATGGAAATCGTGGCTAAGAGCATGAAATAGAAATGCATTATAAAATGCTTCATAGTTTAGCTCTCTTGTGATAATAATTCATAGCATGAGAAATGCAATTTCAGACTACATTCACAGACATTTCCAAGTCCTAAAAGTAGCATACACTGGCAATTCTTAACAAGTCTGTTAAGAAGGGGTGGGGGAAGGAATATTGCTACATTTTTGGAGTATGGTGACAAGTGAGACATGTAAGTAATACAGGACAAACCCTGTATCCATGGGGGATATGTTCCCAGACTTAACACAGACAGCAAAAATTGCAGATAAGGGTGAACCTTATACTTCCAGCAGACATTGACCATAGACTCATGCTGGAGGAGCTCCAGATGTCTAGATAAACCTTTTTATTTTTACAGATGCAAGTAAGTGAAATTGTGGTTTCCAGCCCCGTGGATATGGAGGTCATGCTGTACCCATTACTTGTGCTTTATAGAGTGGAGAAAGTAAACTCTTCATGTGTGGTACAGTAGTTTGAGCATTGGACTACGACTCTGAAGACCAAGGTTCAAATCCCCATTTAGCCATGGAAACCCACTGGGTGACCTTGGGAAGTCATTTTCTCAGCTACAGAGAAAAGCAATGGCAAACCTCCACTGAATAAATTTTAACAATAAAACCCCATTATAAGGTTGCTTTAGGGTAATCACAAATCAAAAACACTTGAAGGCACATGATAAGAACAAATTATTGCTGTTTGCTATTGATATGTGAAACTGTGTGAAAGAAAACTGGTAGCAATTTTAATTTCCTTCTCATGTGAATGTGTAAGAGTGTGTATGTGTGTATGTATGGCAAAACTTCCAGTCCCCTTCCTCCACTCTATAAAGCACAAGTAATTAAGCTCTTCAGAGAGCCTTAGAAGTGTCATCTTGGTACAGTCTTCACAGCCTATTGATGTGGTCCCAGAGTGTTATAAGGTCAGACAGAAAGTACATAACATTCCTGCTCAGAAGCAGCTATGAAACCAAGAATCGGGAACTTCTTTCAGCCTATTGTATGAACTGAATTTCAGGTAACTCCCCCCAGGGTTATAGAGTCAGAGTCAGAAGCAATTATGAGTGGAGTTGGTAGAAATGTACTGACTCCAGCTTCAAAATAAAAAATATATAATACTATTATAATATATGGTAAATATCATGTTATATTTTATTCTAAATCAAATAAATAAATTTTGTGTTCTCAGTCTAAGCACCTGATGAGTCACATGGTAATGACTTGTGCTACCATTCTACTACATTAAGTTTGTTATTATTATTTATTATACATTTGATTTATGAAGGCCTTGGAGTCAGACTTGGAATCAGATAGTAGAAAAATAGGGGAACTCAGATCGAAGCTTTGGCATATTGACTTGAAAGCCCTTGTTCTCATGGTCTGCATTCCAATGGTAGGCACAGTAAAAGAGCGGGGCCAAAAATACCACAATATTTTAGCTTAAAGCTCTACTGCCAGTAATTAAGCCTCAGGAGAGACAGTTAAATTTTTTAGAATAGGAGAAAGGAATACAAAACCTTAGAAACCACTCAAATGAGATGCTACAAAGAAGGGGATATGACTACTAGTGGAAGCCTAAAGGGCTATACTGGAAACTCAGGAGGACAAGTTTGGGCCACAATGCTTGCAGTCCTCAACCCATATTTAAAAGCATATATTTAGATCAGGATGCAAAAAGCAGCATGTTGCAGTACCAAAACCTTTTCACAGAACAGATGGATCTAAAAGTATTCTT
Source organism: Sceloporus undulatus (assembly GCF_019175285.1). Classification (NCBI taxonomy): domain Eukaryota; kingdom Metazoa; phylum Chordata; class Lepidosauria; order Squamata; family Phrynosomatidae; genus Sceloporus; species Sceloporus undulatus. Next base: position 362,005,043 of record NC_056522.1, on the reverse strand, counting down.
TAGATCAGTGCTACTCAAAGTAGAGAACCACTGACCAGTGCCGGCACAAGAACCATTAACTACCAGTCTGTGGTGAATTTCCAGCAAACTATGAAAAAATGGTAATGATATACAGAACTATGATACTGATCCCTGTTGCATTGGGAAAATAATTGCTGGTCTGCTAAATCAACTAGCTAGAGAAGCACTTTCTTAGATCACAAATATGTAACAACTGCAGAAAAACACTCCATTGGGATGGTCTTCAAATGCAAAGAACCAAACACTCCTCTGTTGGCTTTACTCACCTGGTTTACTGTGTCTAATAAATAGATACTATATTCATTCCAGCTCAACACCCAGCCTTCCTGGAAAAAACAGGAAATGAGTCCAAGCTGCCTCTCTGGGAAACTATAGCTATTCTTGTTTAATGGTTCCATTCGAGGATAGAGTTCAAAAGGCTTCATTCCAGCTGCAAATACATCTTTCAAAATAAACGTAGCCTGAACTGTCCCATGGACATCTGATTTCCAAAGACGAATCCCAGGTCTTCCAGCAAATAGTGTTAAGTCACTTCGTTTACATAGGCCAGGTATAAAACATGCTCCAAATTTGCCGGTACTAAAATTTAAAAGCAAAAAATAAATAAATAATCAAAATCAAACCCCATGTTTGAGCAAATAATGCTTTGACAATATTAAACAAGTGAGAAAAAGGTATAAATCTGACTGCTAATCTCAAATAGAGGAGACTCGTTGTATCAAGTTAACATTTATATAAACTACAGTACATTGAATCAAAAGGTCTACTATTAGGACTAATAATTGGATTTCAGCTATGTTTTCTATGCTACAAATAAATAATTTGTAATTAATAATCTGGAAATATGAGAATGAAATATACAGTATAACCAGGGATCCCACTAATACACCAGAGATTTTTCCAGTTTTCCCATTCTTGTGATAGTCCCTTGTGCTACTGCCTCTACCCGCCTAGATTCCTTGTGATTGGGCGGGCTATAAATAAATCATTATTATTATTATTATTATTACCAATGCTCAAACTGCTCCCCAGGTTCAGGAGATTTTTTTGGAGAACAGTAAAATGCATCATGAAAATGAATGACTGCCATATGCAAATATTAGACATTTGAAAATGAGAAAAAGAACAAAAAAACAGTATTTTCAATCCTGTTAATATCAAAGTGTTTATAATATAAAGTAAACAGGAGGGATTTGCAATTTTGGCATACGTTGTTTTCCCTATTTTGCAGAATTTTTACACAGCATAACTTGCTGCTATGAACACAGCAAAGTGTCAAACAGTTGCAATCTGCATTGGTAGAGGGATTTGCCCCGATGAAATCATGGATATTCACAGTATGTTGCATATAATTTTTCTCCTTTTTTTGCTAAATATTTGAAGAGGTTAGGGGCAAAAAAGGGGAAATAAAGGGAACAAGATACATAAATGAAGTGGCAGATTAAGAGACTAATGTCTTAGCTCTCAACAACTAGTTGTTTCATATGTTTTAAATTAAGGAAGAACATTTCATTTCATACTAATTAAAGAAATAAAACCAGAAACAGTACTTGAAGGTATCTGTTTTGCCTCTTTTATTAACAGCTACAGAGAAGAACAGTTCCTTATAAAGTATGTTAAAAAATATGTAAGGAACTCCAACAAATCATGCCAGATTTAACAGTTACTTTTTCCTGGGTTGGGATCCAACTTGTTTGACAGACTTTTCTTCAGTATAAAAAAGTAGACTTCGTTGTAATGTGGAGACAAGTAGTACTTTCTGGCTGTAGTCCAGCTGCACAATTGAACATGGTTCTTCCAATACCAAACTGGAGGTGCAAAGTCCCTAGAGAGACAGAACATGGGTGGATGTCATCATGACTTTTCCAGGTAAGAACTTGTCTACATTAAAACTTGCTAGGGGCCCATACTAGCTTTGTTAAAACTGGTTCAAGTAGCAACTGGCCATCTGACAAGGACTCACTAGAATTCACGTTACATAGTTCAAGCCATACGAGGACAAAAATATACTTCTTGTCCAGGAGATTTCCGTAAGTCAAAGCTATAGAGCAGAAAGACAGGAAATACTCAAAATTACTTGTTAACCCCAAGTATGAACAGAGATGTAGACCTAAACTTTGCAAATCCACCACCACTACTCCTCAGTAACTTGGGTAAATATATGCACTGGGGGTGAGGAAGAACAAGATCCTACATCCAGGTTGAGTAATATAAATGCACAAGGAGTTTTGTATTACTGTACTGACATTACGCAACCCTTGTGTTGAATGGCAACATAGGCTGCATCAGCACTTCGGAAATAATGCAGATTGACACCACTTTAACTGCCATTGCTCAATGCTATGGAATCTTGGAATTTCTAGTTTGTTGTAGCACCAGAGCTCTCTGACAGAGAAGGCTATGTATCACAAAAGTACAATGCCCAGAACTCCATAGCATTGAGCCATGGCAGTTAAAAGACTGTCAAATTGCATTATTTCTGCAGTGTGGATGCAGCTATAGTGCCACAGGACCAAGACACCAAACATACAACTGAAAAGATTACCACATGTAAAATACATACCAATGTATAACATGGTTTCTGCAATGTTGAAAGGAGTGCAGCAGTTCCATATTCTACAGGTGGGATTGGCTCCTCAATAAATGCTGTATCACTATCATAAGACTTTTACATCCGTTACATACTTATGGCAAGCTAGCTCTCTCATTTATGTTCCATTAATAACTTTCTGCCAATAGGTCAGGTTTTTCTTCTTGTCAAACACTACTAGAACCTACGGTCTTCCAGTGGAGCTGAATGGTGGGATTTAGGACAGACAAAAAGAACTATTTTTCACACAACCCATATTGAATCTATGGAAATCATTTCCTCAACAAGTGATGATGACCTGTAACTTAGAGGTTTTATGGGGAAACCTATAGTGTTATCCACCCTATGTTTATCAATTGATACTAGTCACAATGGCTAGATATTACATCTACAATGTGTCTGAATACCAACTGCAAAGAAAAATTAAAAACAGGAGAGGGTTACTTTCCTCATGTCTTCCTTGTAAGCCTTTCACAAGCATTTGGACACCCACCATGGGAAACAAATGCTAGACTACAAAGGTCTTTGGCCTTATCCCAAAGGTTTATTCTTATTTAGAGTATTTATTTTTAATGGGAAGGTGCAGGATGAGGAGCCCGTGTCCCTAGTATCAAGTTTTCATTCTGGACAACCAGCAATTTACCTTATCTAGATCCAAAGCAGAATAAACTATTTTTCCTCTGTCATCTCCAGAGAACAATTTCATTCCATTAGGACTCCATGCCAAGGCTGTGATGCTACTTTTGTGGAAACCAGAAACATTAAATCTCCGAAGCTGCAAACAAATACACCACATGAACATACAAAGGAGACAGAGGGGGAAAGAGAAGACATACAGTGAGTTGATTCATTGGGCCAGCTTAGACATTGGCACATTTCCCTATCAAACTATTTCATTTTCACACACATCAGAAATTTCACAGAAATGTGTTACCCAAAGATGTTCTGTCTAATTACAACTTACAAGGACAAAAAGCCTAACATGATGAGTGTTTGCAAGGTGTTTCATTAAGTACAGCTTTTCTTGACTGTCATAGCTAAAGAACCAGACAATTTAATGGAATCTGTCTTGGACATCTCAGGGTTTTAATCAAGTTTGGCTCTTACTTGTTTATTTCTCCCAGGTAATGAAGGGACAAGCTGAAAGATAGCAATCTTGCCTGAAGCTGTCCCAACAGCAACCAGATCATCAAAGCAGCTCAGGAGTTTCACAACAGTAATAGACTCATTTTTCCCCTGATAAAACAAAAGCAAAACAGTAGAAGAAATAGTATGCCAATATTTGTAGATCATATGCTTGTTCCTTCTGGGTGTTTTTCTGACAGAGCTACTCATTTGTTAATTTATTTAGAGTCGTCCTTTCTTTGGCCATGCTTTACAGTTAGCTTTTTTTAAAAAATGCTTTATAGATAAATTACTGTATCAGTCAGTACTATTAGAATTTATGTTTAAATAGCACATTTCAAAATTAATATTTTATCATAATAATAGCGGATACAATAGTCTATAAAGCATTTTTAAAAAGTCAATGGAAAGCATGAGCAAAGGAGTTAACATTTTAAAATGTTGACATTCAATTTTGTTTTGTAGGATTGTCATATCAGTGCTACTAGAGCCAGTTTTTAGTTCACTGTGGTAGAAAAGTTTGATATTGTATTAATATTGATCCATTGTGTAATGCTGTGGTTATTTTACTGTCTTCCTTAGGGGGAAAAGGATATAATTGAACTGTTTCATGTACTGATAGTTATCTTCTGTTATGCACTATTTACTTACTGAATTTGTATCAGAATCCAATCAACATGTAGTCTGTCAGTCTCTCATTCAGCAAAATATTAAAATGCAGTAATTAAAATACAGCAGAGAATGGCTGTAGTTACTGTGTGAGTAGAATATTGCTTGCATAAAGGAATTTCCCTTCATCTCCTTCAGCCATAGACCCTCTCCCCACAAAATATGCTCCAGGTAATCTCCCAAACCATTTTAGGAGTTCTGGATGGAGATATAAGGGGGCTGGCAAGAGAAGATAACCTGTTTTACATGTTGTTTCTTGGACAGATTGAAGTGGATACAAACAGGGAGACAGAGAATGCAAACAATAAAACACAGTGTAAAAACTCTTCTGGCAGAAGAAATATAAAGCCAATCAAGAGCTCAAACCACAGAATAAAATAGAAACCCCAAGAGTATTTGTTCTTAAAATGCAAGTTTGTTTTAAAAGCCTGAGTGACTGCAAGTCTTTACCTGACTCAACCTTTCTCTCCCCCTCAGAAAAAAAAACCTACTATAATGTATATCAGATAAGCTTCTCTTTGAAAGCTGTCTTATGAAGATTCTGCATGTCATCACTGAGAAGGCACTCTTCCTAGTGGCCTTCTCTTACTTCACTCAGTAGAAACACATGCAGCCTTCATTTAGTGGTCTTGCTTCATCTGACAGGGACACATGGAAAAGTTCCTGTCAAGAGGATCTTAAAGATTAGATATATATGCATGGGAAAAGGTTATTTTCCAGGTAGCCTAGTCCTATTTTTAAAAAGCTTTAAAGATTGAAACCTGCACTTTCAACTGGACCTGGAAATGGATTGGGATAGTATAGCTGATAAAGCATTGGTATAACAGACATGAACCACCTTGTCCCACATTTGAATCTCATAACAATCCAAGATCTGTGCAGACTATAAACCTGATCTTTTTAGGGAATAACCACCTTCCAAAATTGGCTGAATGCCAGTCTTGCCTAGACTAATCCCCTACAAACACCACCTCTATCTTTTCTCGATGGAGTCTGTTTTTCATCATACACTGTCCATGATCCTAAACAATTCCTGATTCAGGGCACTGATCAACTTTCTTGCATCCAATAGAAAAGAGAGATCAAACTGGTTATTGTCAACATCCTGTGGAACCTTAACCCAAATCTTTACATGACCTCTCCCAATAATTTCATTCAGATAATAAATAGCATGACAGAGTGAATTCCCGCAGCACAAATGCCCAGCAGTCAAGAAATAGTTCCCCAGCACCACCATTTGGCAACATTCCTTCCAAACATCAGCAAAATTATAGTGTCATCCAGCAGTGTTCCTCTCGCAAAATTTGCAAAGCCTATCCACCAGGATATCATGATTTAAGATGGAACTAAGGCTGCATCCACACTGCATTTTGGGAATTCTACTGTACCCTAGGGCCACAACAAACTACAGTTCCCAGAATTCCATAGCATTGAGCAATAGCAGTTGAAGTGGTGTCAAGTCAGATTATTTCTGCAATGTGTATGCAACCTAGCAGATCCAAGAAAATCAACAGGGTCACACTTTCCCACATCTTTTGACAATGTATATCCCATCAGGCAACCATGGCAGATTATACAATCCAAGGTAGAAACCTCAGAAGACGAAAAATTAAAATGTTCTGAAAAAGGAGCCAGGTTGTTATTAGGAAGGGGTTGTCCTTACCTCAAAATTGTATTTTTTCATCCGGTTTAAGTGCCTGCAATACAAATACAGCATCCCAATGCTGCTCCCTACAGCAATGTATTCTCCATTTGTGTCAAGCGCAGTGAGGTATACCAAAATGGAACGGAATCCCTTTTGAATCTTCGTAGGAATTGCATTGAGAAGATAGTACAAGGGGCAGAACTCTTTGAAGGAGGAGGATGGAGTCACTGAGGCCATGGTAAACATCTGCATGTGCTACCTATAGGCTGGAAAAAGATACATTTCATATATTCCCAAAATGCATGAAAAACAAGTATACTTTTTGTTATGTGAACTACTTAGATTCCACTCAGTGTAGGTGAAGAACAAAAATGTTAAAGTTCTCTGTTTCATTCTTCCATGAAAAGTTTAAAAAATACTTACCACCTTACTTAGAATATGTTTAGGTGCACATAATCTTCACACAGCATTTTACTCCACATTACCTAGAAAGAAAAATAGTATAGTTTCTTTCCCTTTTTAAAAAAAATTATAGAGCAATTTATGATAGAAAAAATGGACAACACTGTGATACAAAAGCAAGTAGCTCTGCTTTTCTATTATTTATGTTGAATGTGTTCATTGTTTAGTATTATATGAACAAAACTTGGGCTAATCAGCTTCTGTCTCTCCTTCTTTCTCATGGCACAACTGCTAGAAGATCTGAAGATTTTGCTTCCATTTAAAACTAAACAAAGTAATGTTTGAACCTAGACATAATGTGGTTAGTCTCAACTATGATTTAATACACAGGTGGGAATCATGTAACCTTCTGAAGGTTGTTGAATTGCAATCCCCAGCATTCCTCATGATTTGGCCATGTTGGCCAGAGCTACTGAAAGATGCAGTCCAACAACATCTGGAATGTCACAGGAATCCCACCTCAAGCTACGATTTATGTAACTGGCTTGTTTCAATAAATCATAGTTAAGATGAGCTAAACTTGGCTCACAATGCTGTGCTTAATTAAAAATAGGAAGTTAATGCTTTTGATCTTATTGGAGAGTGGGAGCAACCCTTCAATCTGGCCACCAGACTGTAAAAAGCAGCATGAATTAATGTGCAAAATATTAAGACTTTTCAATTGAAGATGGCCACACTTATGGAATATTTCTGCAAATTTTAAGATCTCTGTCCTAAACCACAGATCCTATTTTCAAAGAAATTAAAAGGAATAATCCAAAGGGGGATGTTTACTATTTTAAAAAGCCACAGAAGTAACGTTTGACCATGGTGCCTGATCTAATAGCTACTTCACATTAAATGGTTTACCTAAGAGACATGAAATTGGCAGCCTCCTGATTTTTTGGACACAGTTTGCACAAATCCCTCATCACTGCCTATTCTAGCTACAGCTAGTGAGATGGAAGAGACCAAAAATACCTGGAGACTGTCTTGCCTACCAAGCCTACATAGATATGCAGGGCTCCATAAATCCTCGCATCAGTGAAGCAACTCTCCTTCACTCTCTCTGTGACTGACAGAGAAGTCATTAGAAAAGTCCATCTCTCCTTACTCTAGATTCTCACAAGCCAGAGAATACAAAAGAGATGAATTTAACCTGACTTCTACAAAGGCTGAATTAAAACCTTGAAATGTGCTAAATAAATGTTAAATCTTCTCATTAGACAAGGACAAACACTTTTGGCTCTGAAACGCCAATGCTACCACTGACAATCTGCACATTATCTCTGTTCAGCCATGGACCTGACTTTAACCCTATTGAACAGGTTGAGCACCTGCTGAAGCTACACTGCAGAATTAATGTAGTTTGATACCCCTGGCTCAATGCTATGAAATTCTGGGAACTGTAGTTTTGTGTGATATTTAGCCTGCTCTGTCACAGAGCTCTGGTGCCACAACAAACTGCAAATCCCATGATTCCATAGGATGGAGCCATGACAATTAAATACTTCCATAGGACTGAGGCATGACAGTAAAAGCAGTGTCAAACTGCATCAATTCTGCAGTGTGGCAGCAGTCTATGTCCCTAAGGTATGTTCTTCCTTAGATGTACAGATCATTATGCAAAGTTAATGTCTACAAGCTATACTAAGTAAAATCCACACATTGGATTTAAAGTAGCTGAGCCAGTTAGCGTATTTTCAGAACGCACTGGTGAGAGATAATGAAAACGAAAGGTAAATTCCAAATAAATATTGCCCCTAGATGACAAAAGGGCTTAATCAACCTTTTGCTGATACACAGCCATTTATTCCCTCTACTAGCCAGTATTTCTTAAGACAATGCTATCAGTACGGAACAGCCAGGTAGTTCAACATTTCTGTATACAAAGGGATTTCTCCTGCATTACAATGTACAAATGTGATACATATAATGAAATTTACCTGATAGATATGAAGGATCACAATCAGGCCAGCATCAAAAGCCACAATGAATGTCCTGCCTAATCAGTTTCAACACACTTTTCTCATGTGACAGCCAACTTGTGTAACTAAGATTGCAAGCACTAAAGTTCATGATTAGGACACTTTTAAGGAGTTTTTACCCACCTCCAGCTCATTTAAGAAGCTTTGGCTCAAGCTGACGTAAAAACAAACTGGATCAACTGCTGTCCGCTTCCACTAATTAATGGAGCCAATTTATAACAACCCACAAGGCAGCTCCATTGCCAAATTAATTTCAATGTAAGCGTTACCAAATAATGTAAATGAAGTGCTTTGAACATTTTAAAGTTCTATATGAATGCTGAGTATGATAACTATAAAGGTAGAGTAATTGGTTTCAAAAAGAACTCTGGCTTATGATTATTAAAATGTTACACAGTTGATATGCCCCTCTTAAAAAACAAGTGTATATAGAGTCACAAAAGGACTTATAAGCTAAGTTTTCTTCCCCAATGTGTTTGCTTCCCAAAAATTAATATTAATTCCAGAAAAAACAAGGGTCTGTGCATTCACTCAACAAGACTGTTTTAATACTATAATAGTTTAATTCCATTTTAATTGTCTCGTTACTAAGTTTTTAATTGTATTGTGCTTTTAGACTGTAAGCTGCTCTGAATTCCAGTTTTGGGAGGAATGTGGGATCAAAATAAATAAAACAATAATGATGATGATGATGTCTTCTATCAAAGCATCTTATGTCTTTAAAGAGGCCAGAGGTTCATTACATCTGATTTCCTACTCTAAGGCAGGATATATCTGTCTAGCTGAGAAATACATTGGGAAATCATAAATGTTATCTTCTCCCAGAAACAACAGTACAAAAGGAAATGGCTTAAATTAAGAAGCATTCTCTGCAAGGCAACATTAACTGTGACCATCTTTGCACAGTTTTGCTCTTTAAAGAATGAAAGTAAAAATGGGTTCCCAAATCCTCCTTCTTCAAATATGGGGAGCAAACATTAATTCCACATCAAGAATTTCACCAAAGAACTGAATAAGCATCAGGCAGAAGCAAATAGCTAAACTACACAAAGCTGTGAGGCATCTGCTGTCTAGAGCCACAAGGAGTCTCCATCCAATTTTCTACCTTTAATAAAGGCAACATTTCTGTTGGATAAAAAAATATGCACATAAGATGAAAAATTAAGAATTGGTCACCTCCCAGTCATCACATATGAACAGAAGTGAAATGCTCCTAGGAGTCTTGTTTTTGACTCAGGAATCCAGTAGCTAATGAAGATTGCTACGGCAATATTAATTTAGCAAACGATGCAAGCAAGAGGCGAATATTTTAATGAAATGTGAATCCTTCCATTTACATGCTATTGTTTCTGACTTATGGCAACCCTAAGATGAACCTACCATAGGGTTTTCTTGGCAAGATTTGTTCAGAGGAGGTTTGCCATTGGCTTCCTCTGAAGCTGAGATAGTGTGGCTTGGCCAAGGTCACCCAGTGAGTTTCACAGCCGAGTGGGGAATTGAACCCTCATCTCCAGAGTCGTAGTCCAACACTCAAGACACTACACCATGCTCTCCCAATGTCTCACAAAGCTACAATTCCCTTTAATATATGAGAATAAACATCTTTTAATTTAAAAAAAAAAAGCTACAATTCCCAGAATACCAAAACATGGAGCCATGGCAGTAAAAGCAGTGTCAATGTGGATTATTTCTGCAGTGTGGACAGCCTCAAGGTGGCAGTCCAGAGAGTGAGCACAGCTCCTCTGAAGTCTATCTCAAGTCATGATTTCAATGTTGGGAGGCCTGGAAATGTGAGAAGAGATGAACTAGAACACTCCTGAGGATGCGTAGAATTTTATTACCTACCTACTATGGCAACTCTTGAGAGCCAGCATGGTGTAGTAGTTTGAGAGGAGCCATGGCTGTTAAAGTGGTGTCAAACTGCATTAATTTTGCAGTGCAGAAGAATAAATATCTCACCAAACCCCATAGCAAGAATCCATGGAAGTTAAAGGAGAGCCAGTTTGGCACAGCGGTTTGAACACTGGACTATGATTTTTTTCAAGTGTGGATAGTTGAATCCATGGATACAGAGGTCCAACTGTATCTATCTATCTATCTATCTATCTATCTATAGATTTAAAGTCCCCGAAAGTAAATCTTGATTTTGGCATTTTATAGCAGGGGCACCATTTTTCTGTGCCACTGCATTTAATGGGACTTTAATTTAATTTAATTTAATGGAGGCCTGGGCCTGGGTCAGTCCTGCCTCCTGCGGGGTGTTTTAGACCTTGTTGGCTTCTCCTCCATTGGCCAAGCCTACCATGAAACCCCAAAGTGTCGTCGCCTTGAGCCTTGGAGACCAGAGTCCAGATCTGGGCCCTGGGTGGGTGGCACTCTCTCAGCCTCAGAAGGAGGCAAAGGCAAAGCCCTCTGAGCAAACCCTGCCGAGGAAACCCTTGGGAGAGTTGTGAGCTGATGATGACTTGAAGGCACACAAACAACAACAACAACAGCAGCAGCAGCAGCACTAGACAACCCACCTTCTTCCCCAGCAGCCAGGCCTCCCGCCCGCTGCTACTCACCTCCTCAGGGCCTCGGGCCCCTCATGGCTGAGGCCCCGGGCTGGCGCTCGTCTTCCCCGCAGGCCCCGGAAAGAAGGGAGCCCGCAGCCCCGCTCCTCCGGGCGGCGGCGGAGAAGGAGGCGGAGGCGGAGGCGGGGCCGGACGTGAGCGCATGAGGAGGATTTCCGAGGCCGGAGGCGGAGGGAGGAGGCCTGCTCCCGGGCCTGGTAGCCGCCATGGCCGGTAATCGCCAGCGCCGCTGCCCTCAGCCCTTCTTCCGAGCCTTGATTGGGCCACGTCTGCCCTTTGTCTTGACGGTCCTCCCTTTTGAGAAGGACTAAGAAGCAGGAGTTTTGTATTTAGATCAGGGCTTTTAGCTTTTATTTAGTCAAGTCCTCCCTGTTTCTTGAAGGTCCTCCATTTTGAAAAAGACTAAGAAGCAGGAATTCGCAATTATATTACTGTTTTTAGCTTTTATTTGGCCACGTCCTCCATTTTGAGAAGGACTAAGCACAAGTTTGTGTTTATAGCGTTGCTTTTAGCTTTTATTTGGTCGCGTCCTCCATTTTGAGCAGGGCTAAAACAGGGATCTATCTTTCTAGCAGTGCTTTTTAGTTTTTTATTGGTTCAAGTCCTCCGTGTTTCTTGATGGTCCTCCATTTTGAGCAGGACTAAGAAGCAGGGATTTGTATTTATATCAGGGGTTTTAGCTTTCACTTACGTCTGCCGTTTTTTCCACGAAGGTCTCCCATTTGTCCATGCTTCTTAGTCATGCTCAAACAGTATGACACCCATGTTGCTATATGGCACATTTTGCATGTGTATTGGGCTATATCACTATTATAGTGATTTCATCCTTATGTATGGAGAAGCCCTAAAACTCCATCACACAATCCAAAGTTATAGGTTAACACAACATTACAGAAAGTGTTTTAGGATTTGACTAGAGCTTTCAGTGATCGGCTGTGAAGAAAACCTGGAAGTGTGACCAACATGAGACAAAGTGTAGTCTTAAACAGAACAGCATTGGGCTCACTGTTGTAAAGGGTTGCAATTCTGTCTTTTTGACCAGCTAAAGGTTCAACTCCCAGGACGCCTGCCTTATCTGTCAGCGCAAGAAAAATTAAAGATAATGCTGCAGACTGGCATAATTTCATGACAAAGTGGGAGACACTGAATGACACTGGATTTACCACGGCCACAAAAATTGTGGACATCAAAATTTCTACAGAGTAAGTGTATTGAGAAAACAATTTACCCTGGTCCCCAGGCAAAGCTCGTTTTTCTAAAAGGATTGCAATTGTGTTGGTTATACCAAGTTAATAGGCTGAGAAACCTGCTGCCTTTTACATGCTTATCCGGTATGTCCCTTTGATATTAACAAGGATATATAAAGGTGCCAGGGAATGGGGCAGGGAACTACTGTTTCTGACATACTGATTACATTTCTTTAGATTGAAAGAAAACAAACTGGAAATAGAACATGGCAATATCTCCTCTGAATCTGGAAGCCTCCCATCTGACTACAATGTGGAATTGGAGCTCTGCTGTACAGAACTACTTGGGATCCTTCAAAATATGGTACTATTCCTTCTCAGCTACAAAGCGTTTTGTGTTTCCTCTCTTTGTCTTGTAGATCAAGAAAGGTGATGCTCTCATGTGGGAAGAAGTCTAGATGCTACTTTTTCAGTAACAACTGAAGAGCAAGAGGGCATCTGCAGGGATATCAACCTGCTCTAAAATGAATATCACATTTGTCATTCAGAAGTCTCAGAGAGAAGTTGCCATTCTTAATGCCTGTTACAACAACGTCCTTTGGTAACGGCTAATAGTAATACTTCACCTTAACCCAGATTTCCAACTCTGAAGCCTGATTTATTCTGTGGATCAGGTAGCCCACAAAGATGAAAAGTATGTTAAGTTTCTAACTGATAGGTTAAATAAAAATCTTAAATATTAAACTTTTAGGTAAAAATACATCAGAAAATGGAAAAACTGTGTTCAACAACCAAAGGGATCTGTGACTTAGAAACATACCATCATGGAGAGCATGTGACACCATTCTTCCATACGTGGCCCACTCCCTATTTCTGTAAGTTATTTCTTCTTCTTTTTTCTTCTTTTGATTGAGGAAGTTCATTTGAAATGATAGTAAACATGCAATGAATTGTAGCTATTAACTGTGTCTTTCTAAAAGAGAGTGGCTCAGTAGAACAGAAGGGCTCACTAAACATTCCCAAAGGTTCATGTGGCTGTGTAATAACACAACTCTGACTTCCAGGTTTGGTATAGGTCAACCAGGGTAGGCATCACAAAGCCTGCACCAGAATTCTGGTGCAGTGGGGCAGTCACAGAACTTTACGAACTCATGTACTGATTATCCAATTCTAAAGAGTTGATGCACCTCGGAAACTGAAAGTACTGTATGCATTCTGAATAATACTGAATACATTCAGGAACAAGTTTTCAGAAATGGAACATAACAGGAGACAGTTGTGGAAGCAACTCTTTGATTCTTTCCCCTTTCAGATGAAGTTTCTGTCAAGCTGTTAGACATGTATTCAAATGAACTAAAGCTGAAGCAAACCATCGTGCAAGAGATTGCTCATACTGCTGACCAAGATCTCCTGATGGTTTATTTATCATCATGGTTATATCAGCCATACATTGAGAGCACCAGCAAAGTTCTACTAGAAAGTATGTTATTGGAAACAGGACATAGACCTGTCTAACTCTTTCTACTTGAAAATCATCCTAATGACTGTTAATCTCACCACTAAAAACACATGCCTGGAACCAAAGTAGCAGGACCTGCTATGTTAATGTCAATACTGACTACTTGGCACTGTATTTTTGCGTTTATGTTTCCAGCTCTTTTGAAAATCAGATTATTTTATTTTCTTAAGTCTGTACCCTTGGATTCTCAAAATAAAACAGAATTCTATAGCACTGAGCTGTGCCAGTTAAAGTCATTTCAAACTGGATTGTTTCTGCAGCGTGGATACAGCCTGAGTCAGTGGAAATTGAATCTCCATATTATATATACACTTCCATATAAATCAAGTTGGAGCCAGATTCCCCCTGCCTTGTCACACAAGATTTGGGTATCTGGTTGTCTGTCTGGACAAGCATGTAGGAATATTGGATGACATGCTGAAAGTGAAGGAGCCCCCAGACTGATTGCCATGGTCTCCAGCCAAATGATGCTGTGCTTTTGTTTGGCAAGTTCCTGTCTCCTATAGGCTGAAAGACTCTGACAATGTGCCCCCGAGTGCCAAGGTAACCTAAGGAGACCACCCCCAAATCAAGCATGTTTTTAGATTCTTACTATAAGTTTTTAAAATGTTTTATCTTGTGAGCCGCCTTGGGCCCTATTCTGGGGGGAAAGCAGCATAAAAATGAAACAAATAAATATGTTTGCCTCAGCAGCACAGGCAGTTCTGGTAGTAGAGAAGATAGAAGAACAAGTCTTTTTCCGGCTCTAAGAGGGCTCCCTCATCTTTGGCCTTGGAGATGGGCTCACAGGGGAGCTTTGAACTATGGGAAGTTGGGCTTCCCTCGAGCCTCCAAAACCTTGCGCATCCCAAGTATGGAATCCCTCAAAAACCAAATGGAAGGAAAAAATAACTGCCACGATTTAAAATGGGGAACATGGCTGTTTAAAATCAGGAGGCAAAGATAAAGTGGGAAACTTCTTAAGAAGGTGATGGAGGGACAGGTTGCTTATCTGTAACTGTAGTTACATATTTACTGGCGATGTAAGCGTAGTGAACAAACTGAAGTCTGGGAAATCAAAAAACGTCCAAATCACAAAGGACCAGGTTTCAACAGTGACCAGAAACGCTTTTGCACAGTTATAACGAATGCACCAACTGTGCCCTTTCCTGGAGAAGTCAGATCTGGCCATAGACGTGCATGTCTTGGTTACATCCTGTTTGAACTACTGTGAAGCACAATGTGGGACTTCCTTTGAAAAGTGGTCAGAAACATCAATTTGTTATGAATGTGCCCACTCTGAGGTACTAATTGCATAGTTCCTTGAATCTGGTTTTAGAAATATTCCCTATCCTCTAGGTCAGGATGATGAGCCAAATCTATTGTTACAGGAATGATTCCTTTCTTCCCAACTGAGACATTTATTTTCAATAAGTGGAAACACAGGTACTCGTGAAGCATATTGTTTGTTAACTTTAACTGGGACTGTGGAGTAAACTTTTTAATTTTTTATTTTACCTAATACCTGAAGCAGCTCTGAATATTAATTATAATTTACTTTACAAAAAAAGCAGCGCAACATATTTGGCCAATACCTTCTTCTCCAGAGAAACTCAATTAAATAATGCATGTTACTCAGCATTACTTTCCCTTTTCCTATACATTTATTTTTCAGGCAAGTTAGTTGCAATATTAAGGAAAACTGAGTAAACAGAAGTCCTAACATTAATATTTAATGAGAAAAAATACACATTTTAAGACGTTGGTTACAGAATGCATTTACAAATCTTATAATTTCATTCCCAGCAGGTTCTTTGCCTTTATCATGACTGTACATTACTAGACATTTTCCAATAAAACTGCTTGAACACGAGTATTAGCAGATTAGTAACTAGACTGCTTTAGATCTGAACCAATGAACAGCGCCAATAAACTAAACAATTCCTCCCTCTCATCCATCATCTAATGCTATAATTTTCTGCTACTGTATTCTCCAGTATTATGTCCCACATGTTTATTCAGTAACTTCACAGGATTGTCAAAGAGCTTTTAAAAACTTAAACAGGAAATGCTCTCTGCCTGAGACCCAAATGATCTGTTTCTATAGTGTTTAAAACTGTTTAAGCAATCAGATCATTTAGGATGTTCAGAATTTGTCAGTAAAATTTCCTTTTGCCTGAAGCCCTTTCTACTTTTTCATTCCAATAGTTTCCTTCATGTACTGACGAGGTAGAATTCTGACTATCTTTCAGATGCTAAGAAATTCGAGAATTCAGCATCACATCAATTCCTGTGAGCCTGCTTGCATGAGCTTTTCATCTGAACTGACTGCACTGTCAGTTGCAGTCAATTCACCCCATGAAGATAAGCAGCCTGAATATTCCAGTTCTGATTTCCTCAAAGGCAGCATGCTCTGAAACCTCACTTGTGTGTTCTGATCATATAAATCCAAGTTAGCTTGATCATTTGCAATTTCTTCTTCAGGTGATTCATGTTCCTCTTCCCATAATGCACTTCCAGACTGAACACTTGCTGCACAGCTCCCTACTAGAATAAAATCGTAAGAATTTAAGTAAACAAATACTAATTGACAATATGTAGTCTTAAAACATCAGGTGATCAGAATATATTCGCTGGTAATTGTTTTTGTTACTGAATATTGCTAAATGACACATTACTTATTTAGAATGTTTAAAGCTGTTTAGCTCAGAAATGAAGCACTGAACTGTGCTGTATGTTATCAAAGCTTCAAGTAAGGCTACAGAGAAAATAAACAGTGGCCAAAAGTAGTACATTTATAACTTAAAGTAAATACACTAAATTATGCTCTGGAAAGTCCTTTTCTCTTTGGAAACACTGTGGGGTGGGGTGACCTAAGAGCTTACATTGAGAGAGGGATGAAGATCAATATGGGTTCAGATACATACTTAACCAAGGCAGGATTATTTGGAAAGTTAGCTATCTATAGTTCTTCACTCTCCAGTTTAGAATTAGTACAGAACAAACATGCAAATCAATTTTATCAGACCATTATCAGATTTGCCTGCCTGCCAAGAGAAGTAGGAAGCTAATAAAAGATGCAAATAGTTTTACATACTAAGGGTTCTTGGCTTATGCTTCTTAAGCAGAAGCCGCTACTCTTGCATACCATGCTGTAAACTACTTTTGAAATTACTTTCAAAAGTACCATATATACTCATCTATAAGAAATTAATGCCCTCAAATTGACCCTAAAATCCTGGGTCAACATATACAGGTTGATACACTAATACTGTTTAGAAAGGTCCTAAAACAAGTATGATGCCCACTCACTGTTTGTGCCTCAAAGCAGCTCTCTCTCTCTCTCTCTCTCTCTCTCTCTCTCTGTGTGTGTGTGTGTGTGTTTGTGTGTGTGAATGAGTTTCCCAATCCAATTTGAAAGCCTTCTCTTCCCATCAAAGAAATATTCCATTTGACATCACTTCCTTCCCAGTCCAATTTGCAAGCCTTCTCTTTCCATCAAAGAAGCACCCATTTAACTCCACTACAGTCCCTTCTCAATCCAATGTTAAAACCTCTCCTCTAGCACCTGGGAATCAATGTTAGGTAGTCAGGGAAGGTCCAGAGGAGAAGGAACAGAAGTGGTGTTTTTCCCTTTCCATCCTTTGTTATAGCCCCCTAAGTTTCCCCTTTCCATCCTTTGTTATAACCCCTAAGTTCTACCCTTGACTTATCCATGGGTCGGTCATATCAAATTTCATGATTCTGACCCTGAAATGTTCCCTCAACTTATACATGAGGTCGACTTGTACACGTGTATATACGGTAGCTTGGTCGGGCCAGTACTGGATAGCTCCCAAGTGACAACACAGCACACAACTATTATCTACCCTGCCTCACGCACCACCGCAAGCAGCAGCCCTCTCTCTGGTGAGAGGGAGCACCAGGTCCCCTCTTTTCCTCCTTCATCTGTACTGTGTAGTTGTGGCAAATCCTTCCTTTCCCCTCCACTTGTCAAAAGACAGATGACAAGTGTGTGTGTGGGGGGGGGGGGGGGGGAGGAATTATAGGTAGCTGCTCCCAGCCACTGCTGTAGCACACTTGTACAGACAAACAGCCACCTGTGACAAGGGGTAGGCTGCAGTCAGTTGGTAGCAGGTATCTGGATTTACTGCTGCCATTTGCCTGACTGAGGGAGCTGAGGTGACTTCTAGGTATAAGCAATCAGCTTGCTTGCTTTCTTCCTATAAAGCTACTCTGCTGTTCATTAAAGCCACTGCAAGTTGAATGGCAGCAAAAAGAGGAGCCACCACACATGGCAGCAGCCACAGATGAAAAGAGAGGAACTGTTACAGTGTAGGGTATTGTCATTTGTAGCAAGAAGCCTCAAAAATGTCATTTTTTCCAGCTGTTTAACTCCCACAACAGGCCCCATTATTCAGACCTGATGTAACCTTCTCGATGGGTAAAGGACTGGGGCAACTGTCTCCATGCCAAGCTCCAAAAAAACCAGAAGAGATACATGCTTAGAAAACTCATCCTCATCCCAGTGAACCAGCTCAAAATTAGTGATGTGATGAAGGTACTTCAACTCAAAGGAGTTAAAATCCATGCTTCATGGCTGGTATGGAAATAGCAATCCCAGCTGGTTTTGAGGAAAAGATTCAACAAGGACTATGTGAACGATGTAACAGATTTTGGGAGGCTAGAAACAGTCCATTGGCTGTGCACTCAACACAAGCTTTCTGGGTGGCCTCAGGCCACTCATGCTTTCAGAGTCTAACCTACTTTACAGCATTGTGAAAATTAAATTATGAAAACCCATGCGCTAAGGTCCTTGGCAAAAGGACATTATTGATAGCATGCCTCAATGACAGACCCAGGAGCCATTTTTCACCCTAGAGATCCAGTGCAATAAAAACCATCCCTCAAAAACAAAACCAGAAGAAGTGGCAGAAGTCTACTGGTTTTGTTAAAACCCCTTATGAAAGGTGAAACAAGGGGGCAATTTAAACAGAGTAACACCATTATTAGAAGCTTCTAGGACTCGTGATTCTTTAAACTTTTTTTTAGAAACGGGGAGAAACACAGCCTGCATGTTGCTTACCTCTAGAATAAAAAAAGCAAATGTTCTTACATGACAAGATTTCCATAAAAAGATTGCATGTACAGCGCTGTGTAAATTTACAGCGCTTTATAAATAAAGCTTAATAATAATAATAATAATAATAATAATAATCTGAACAAGCCTCTCTTTCCCCCTATCCAATATTATCATAAGACAAAAATGTTAAAATTCAGGTACTACCTTTATATGTAGAACTTCCTTCTTTTATTCCATTATGGTTTGAATAATCACTATTCATATTCTCTAGTAGATGTTGCACTCTGCTCTTTTTTGCTAATGGCAATATTTCATCTGAACTCTGTCAACAGAAGTTAGGAATAAAACACCTTATTTAACTTTGAAAGAATTATAATAAAAAAAAGTTTGAGCAATTTAGAACTCAGCTGCACAATTTCATTCAGCAGCACTTTATGCCACATGAATCAAAGATTTATAACCCAAGTTAAAGAAATTCTGCAAAATCAAACTTGCTACACTTATTACAACTAGAATAAAACCAAGTAAAGAAAAGTAGGAGTTAATTACAAGGGATGTTTTATAAGACGAGTTTTATACAAGGACAGCATAACAATCCATAACACTACACAACCAAAAGTTAATGAACAACTTTTGTTATAACAGTTATTAAAGTTCAAATTTTGGGAAGAAAAATGTAAGTAATTTTCTTTCTTTTTTTAATATTTTCTTTATTAGATTAGATTTATTACATTTTGACAGAAAATATACCAAGTGATAAGTAAGATTCTACAAATAAAATTGAAATTTGTTCCGGAATTGTTTTTGTTAAATATTGTAGAGTATGAAGTGGAAAAGACACATGGTAGAATTTTATTTAATATGCCATCAACAGCAAGTATGTTATTGGCGAAAGAATGGAAGCAATCAAAAATCTCAGAAGTAGAAGACTGGATAATGAAACTGTGTGAAGCTATAGAAACAGACAAACTCACCAGAATCTTACAGAAGCAAAAAATGAATAAACTATCGGAAGATTGGAAAAATGTAACAGAATTTATTTAAGAAGAATGGAATATAACATGTGACAAAACACTATAGATATGTATCATGGAAATTTGGTTAAATTTTATTACATATATTTGTACTTATTTAACTCTCCTGATATTAGTGTAAAGTAAGATAAGTATACTTCTGTGCAATAAATCTTTGAAGTATTAAGATGAAAGGAATCACTAAAGAGAATGCAGACTACTAGACAACCTTTTTTTAAAATAAGAAATATATTTCAAAATAGGTATAAAATCACAAATGTTAAAATAACTTAATATGTGAAGCACATAAAAAAATTATAGAATACTGGAAGACATCAAGGAAAGACGAACATAGGAAGTTTTTTTTAATTTGATTTATTGTGTGTGTGCATAAGGTTAAATGGTAGATATGTAAGAATCGATTTGGTTGTTAACAATTTGTTTATGTACTGTTGTTTTTTGTAGTTTTGTATATGTTGTTTTTAATGGCTAAAAATTTAAGTAATTTTCAACCCAGCTGTAGCACATGTAGTGACACATATTAAAGCAAGACACATCTATCCTCCCCCCCAAAATCACCAACACATTTAGTATACTGCCAGAATTGTAAATCCTTATTAATATGGCAGAATTCACAAGTTCTGTACCTCAGCTGCATGTTTCTGTCCTACAGTTTTGGTAAATACATGGTCATCAGTAGTTTTAATGCACTCAGAAGAACAGTTTGCTTCAGTCTTTTGCAATACAAGAAAACTGTCTGTAATTCCTAGTGATTCAGCCACCTATGAAAGCCAAGAGAAGAACAACAGGAATTCAACTAACATTTACACTGCAAGGGCCAAAGGACAATACCCAGGGAGAAAAGAACAAGCATTAAAATAATAATCATAAAATATTACGCTTGATCAAGTTGTGGTCTGCCTGCGTATCTGGCAGTTACGTGGGAAAGACCCTATCCTGTCCTAAACTAGAAATGAATACTGAGCCCTGTAAAGTATTTCAGCATTCCTATAGTAAATAATAAAGTTGAAGAATTCAGGAATGTCAATAGTACTTTCTTCCCTCATCTGAAAGATAATCTCCCCAAAACACTTTAAACACAGCAAATAAGATTTGAAAACCTACTGCATTTTTAAAAAGTAGATCATTCATACATACATACATACTGTCAAAATATGGAACCAGTATCCAGGACAATCAACCAGTCAGTTTTATGAAGAATAAACAGGACTTTATTGATAGCTCCAAGATCAGCAATTCAACTCCATTCAGTGTTTAAGCTGAGACTAACCCCTCCCAGCAAAAGCAACACATAAAACCCCCAGATTTGTCTACTCCACCCCCAGCCAAAAGCCCACGCAGCAAAATCCCCACCTCTTTTTCACATTACTCATCCTCCATTACTCCACCATAGCTTCTATTCCTCTATGCTCTAAGCTTGCATTCCAAGCCTCTGAGAGAGACCTCCAAGAACACTAGATAACAGCCACCTGGTACCACTCAGCTCCCCTACATAACTACATCTATACTAGCCATAGCAAAAGCATCCCAACCCCCATCATCCCCACACACATAAAACATATATCTGATAGAATACTACCAGGATTCTAACACATAGACACACACCAACTATTATTGTGTTTACTTTTAAACAATCACAATAAGGTATGCAAAACAGAAGACACAAAGTCAATACAGTATTTTTGATCAGAGTTATTTGAGATCCAACACTGTAAATTAATCTTCACGTTCTTTTTAAAGAAAGTTGTGCTGTCTGATTTCACCCATATATATTTTGGTTCATGGAACATGGCTAACAACAAAATGCAACTCTCCAGCCTATAATTACCTTTGGATTTCTTACTTCCACGGGCTCATTTAATTCAGAATTCGCAATATAGTCTTCACACATCTTCTTTACCACAGCATGCAGCTCTTCGAACTCCTGATACACATCTAGAAAGAGTGCTTTTTTCTGATACTTTTGTTTTTGTTCTACCTGGTAAAAACAAAAAGTATTTAAAAATCATAAGATATAAATTCCATTCAAGCCCATCATCATGGAGAAAGGCGCTAGGTGATCATACACATGGTACACTATTAGAACTAACTGTAGGAAGCACCTTATGAATCATTATTAGGGAGTATCATACTCCTCTTGACT
The DNA here is from genome assembly GCF_019175285.1 of Sceloporus undulatus. Taxonomy (NCBI): domain Eukaryota; kingdom Metazoa; phylum Chordata; class Lepidosauria; order Squamata; family Phrynosomatidae; genus Sceloporus; species Sceloporus undulatus. The sequence continues at coordinate 361,983,046 of NC_056522.1, read as the reverse complement.
GCATAATTCTGATAGAACTAGAGATTTGGAGCAGAGGTCCCAGTTCCTCTGTCTGCTACTGGCTTAAGCTGAGAAAAAGAACAGGTAGGCAGTTTTAAGAATAGTATAGATGTTACTTATTTATTGGATTTATTGGAATAGACAACACAGCTTGAATTCCAAAGTCCATAAACATAATTAAAAGCTATAGATGCCCATAACACCAGCTTTGAGATAAACTACTGGCAATGGATAGATTGCACTTGTTGCTTCTGATAAGAAAAAAATATATGAGGATAGCAATGGTTTCTTGTATAAACTATTAATTTAGAACATGGTGAGGAACATGATTCGCTTCTTCCTTACAATTTCCTAAGATCCTGGTTAATCGGAATAACCCATTTTTTTCAAACCACTGCAAAATTGGATTTAAAGAGGAAATGCATACTCAGGAAACTTACCTTCATCAGTAAAAATTCAAATACAGTAACTTTTGTAAGGCGTAGAACAGCCAGCTCCATCAAATCTTCATTAGCACACTGCTGAGTCAGCTAAAGACCAGAATAATTTATTTAGAGAAGCCATAACATCGCATTAATAAATTGTCAGCTCTAAATGCATGAAGATTAGAAGACAAAAAAATTATTTCAAAAGACAGATAAATTAAGCCACTGAGAAGTGCCAATGTTAGGAAATAGTCCCTATCTAAATAGCTAGAATGACTGAATTTTAAAACTTTCAAATGGCTATATCCAAAAGACAGCATTATTCAGTGTGCAACATATAAACAGGCATACTCCATTTAACAAAGCCTCTGATAGTGAAATTGTTCTCCCAGCACCTTTCCTCCTCATCCTCTGTCTAGATGGAATTTTTAAAACTGCATTGGCAATGAGAAGATATGAAAATGGCCTGGAGAAAAACAGACTTTTGGTGTCAGTTGCTGCAGAATACTATGGTAAAGAATTCAATAAAACTTAGGATGGGAATGATTAGGATTCTACTCTAGCCAATCCTGTGTGTGCTTGGCTACAACAGGCGAGACAAACAGCAGCTGCCTCCAGCATCCCTTAGTAAGTGTGCATAAGTGTGCATGAGCACCAGAAAAGATTAAACAAGTGAAAGCAAATAAGTCTCCTCTACCAGCTATCTCCAGCATGTTAAAAAAAACAAACAAACCAAAAAACCCACAGATACAGAGGTTTTGGCAACAAAAGTGGGGACCTGTGGGGAAAAGTGAAGTATTCTGGAAAGGCCTTCAGGTGGTCTCTAAAAAATTTAAAATGTTTGTTTACATATGCAAGACTTACCAGAACTTGATATTTAATTTCAATGCTAATTTTGAACAGAAAGTTTCCTGAAGTATGTTGAACTGCTCTTCTTTTTTGTGGTGTAGAAACCTGTCCCTATTCTTTCCATGGTATTTCAGCCTCTGACAAAAAAAATTCTGTTGAGGTAATGCCAAGGAACACATTGACTTTGCTAACGGAGGCATACCTATATTGTATAAAATTTAACTTTCTCTGCCAACCTTCTGAAAGGCATTCCTCCATTTGTTCTTTTACTACATCAATTGCTAGTTAATAGGTAGAATATTACCTAGGTAGAAATACACTGCCTGCGACCTTCAAGTACCTCCCACATTCACCCAGATGTCATCCCACAGTGCTCAGCCACACAGTCACACGTGTGATACTCCGCCAGTACAGTGCATAGGTGCTTCGGTGTGTGAGTGGTACACTGGCAAAGCACAATGTATGAAGGCCCCTGTATATGCCTCCTTCATCACATGCCCCCCCCCCCCTTGCTGGACTGTCTGGTTTGTGTATATTGTAATTACATCCATTGGAATTCTTGCACTTTCATTTCTTTGCTTTACTGCAGACCCACACTCACATCGGGGCATTTATATGCAGCTGCGAATAGGTACATTTTCTACCTGGAGTCAGACTGTCCTGGCTTCTTTTTGTTCTGTTTTTTCGCCCCAGAGCACAGCTTTGGTCCAGTTTACAGCTGCTTTCGAGGCATGCGCCATCTAAACACCCCAGCTTAAAGTGGCTGGAAACCACTTTTGTCTGTCTGTTTCACCCACTAAAGTCCAAAACACACTGCAGAAATAATCCCGTTTGAGACCGCTTTAACTACCCTGGCTCATTGCTAAGAAATTCTGGGAACTGTAGTTTATTGTGGCACCAGAGCTCTCTGACAGAGAAGGCTAAATTTCTCAGAAAACTACAGTTGCCCTGGCTCAATGTTAGGGAGGTCTGGGAACTGTAGTTTTGTGAGGCATTCGGCCTTCTCTGTCTCAGAGCTCTGGTGACACAATAAACTACAATTCCCAGGACTCCCTAGTGCCAAACCAGAGCAGTTAAAGCAGTCTCAAACTGGATTATTTCTGCGTTTTGGACCTAAGATAGTACTTTAAAACCTGAACTAAAAACAATTAAATGCAATCTTGCTTAACTTCACTCAAGCTTGCTTACCTTATTCAAGCTAAGAAACCTTTTCATACTATCAAATTATTTTTACCTAATACATTGTTAAAATGAGCTACAACCTTTTAAGCATTACAGTTAGATTACAGTTTGCCCTCCACATCTGTGGCTTTGATTATTCAGGGATTTGATTAATGTATTCTATCTAGGAATCTCTTTGTCCTCCAGCATGACTCTGTTGTCAACTTCTGCCAAAAGTTACACTGGAGGACCTAAAAATTCCTAAAGAGAACACTTCTCTAGGTATTTGTAGGTCTTCCAATGCAATTTCACGGTCATAATCTGGCAGATCTTGACCACAGCATTGCCCTGGATGGCCTAGAAGTGTTTTCTCAGGTAAAAGGGGAAAAATTATTTGCAGTTTTTCCACTTTCATGGGGTCCTGTGCCCCTTACCCCAGCGAATGTGGAGGTTCCACTGTAAATCCATAGAGAACTGCCTCTCAGGCTATTTGATATGGAGAACCAGATTTTCCCCCCTAATATGCCAGGGGCTGATAACATAATCGTGCCCATTGGCTAAAATTTTCTTTCTTTCTTTCTTTTCCTGGAACCATTTGTGGACCAGCATCCTATGGTTCATGGACTGGTACTGGTCCACAGACCACCACTGCTGAGACTCAACTGGACTTAATTCTGAATAAATACTGAAGTATAAACACTGAAGGCCTAAAAAATAATGCAGCTAACTATCACTCGACAAATAAGCTTGAACAATTATGAAAGGGAATCATACCTCATTCAGCCTAGCTTTCCTTCTAAATATACTGTGGTGCTTTGAAGACATATTATTATGACACTTGGAAGTGAATTGACCAGATCTGCTAGATCTTCCAGAATACCTTGTTCTTTCTGTCTGCTTTGATTGGCTGTGCCTTCGTCGTCTGGCTCTTCCACAACTAGAGTGTAACAGATGGCTGCTTAGTTGTTCTGCAGACTTTCTATCTTCTGTAGATGTGTCAGGCTTTTAAAAAAAAGGTTCACAAAAAATCTTTGTAAATTATGTTGTTATAATTCCATCTATTTGAAATAATGGTAATAATCATTCAGTCTACAACACCATTAGTTAGAGGACTATAGACTTCTTGCAGCTTGCCTTAGACCCTTGTAGTAATGTTTCAAGAGTTACTTTGAAATAGCCTTATCCACTCCCAGAAACAAATATAATTCACACTTTGAGGGGAGAGAGCATGGACAGGGCAACAATAAAACCAAATGATAAGGCTCCAGGCTTCTCCATTGTGGCAACTGAAAAGCAGCAGTTATCTGTTACTTGCAAACTAATTTCAAATAGTATTCAAGGTGCAATCTAATTTCATTTGAAGAAGAGAAAGCAACAACCAACAGCACTGTTTTGCATTGCTGCGCCATAGCTTAACTATTCAGTGATCATTTCTAATAATTTAGACTATTAAACAATCTTTAAAGACGCTACATATAACCAACAAGATACTTCATATGATGAATCCATGTTTACATAAGCCTCTACTCATTAAGTTTATATATGTTTATTAAAAAGTCTATACAGCATGATTGTAGGCCTCCCGGTCCATATTTAAAAACAGTCTTTATACCACATGGCTGTTGTTATCAGCCTCCAACCTAGGTAGGTTCCCTCCATAATGCACAGCAAGAACTGCCTGTAGTTCTCATTCTTTCTAACCTAAACAAGTGCTGGGCTTTTAAGATTAGAAAAAAACAAATCAAGCCTGCAGCTTTTAAAATACAAGTTTATATTTAAAGATGTGAAGATCTGGGATAGAAACTCACAAAAGAAATTTACCTGCATTGTCTACAAAAATTCTAGAGGTAAGGAATATCTTTTTCTGTTTTTTAAAATACTGTATATGTTTCCTTGACCTTCACATCCTCTTTCTCTGTCAAAAATATCTTTTCCAAGCTCAGACCATACTCTGAGGATACAAGAATGTGGAGGTGAGGATACAGCTTATATGGGAGAAAACAGGAAGAGGACCAGGAGATGAACATTACCCAAACAGTTTATAAAGATTGCCTCCAATTCCCTTAAGATTCTTTACAAAGAAAATTTGTATTACCTGTCCCTCACTCTCTTTTAGAAGACCTTTTTCCAATTCTATGTCTATTCCATTTTCATTTACTAAACCAACAGTAATTGGTGGTGGTGAAAAAGAATGCTGGGTATTTTCACTGCTACTCTTTCCAGTGTATTCCGGTGATGTATTTCTGTGAGGTCTATTTATAAGGGAAGATTGTGATTCTTGTTGTCCATGATCTGGATTAAGTTTATAGTGCCGTGCCAATCCTCCTTGTCCTATATAAGATTTTTCACAACTTTGACATTTAAACAATTTTGGCCTCAAGTCAAACTCAAATAATGAACATGTTTCCTCTTCCATGCCACCTTCATCATCTTCTAAATTCAACTCAAAATAGTCATCGGAATCCGACTGGTAATAGTCAGCCAAAGCTTCAGTTTTAATGAATTTATAATCCATAGCTTTATATTTGGGAGGGCGTGAAATCCTCCCAGAACGAGTCTTCACCTTCAAAGATTTCTTCTCATGGCTTATAAATGAGTTTTCTGAAATCAGAGCATTATTTGGAGAATCCGCAGGAGCTATTGCAGCTGGCTTGTTTTTCTGTCCCAGTGTAGCTATCTTACCTACAGATATTTGCCCAAGGGGGTGTAAAGAACTATGCAAGAGCAACTGAACTGTTGGTTCAGAAGAATTATGTAAGAAAAATGGCTGTGACTCAGTTCCCATAACAGGGCGCATATGAATAATTTGAGGGTTAACACTGAGGCCTAAAATACTGGAATTCTCTTCAACTGGCTGAGGTATGGTTACATTTTCTGGATGAACCACTGCAGGACTTAGGGCTGACTTGTCCTCCTTTTTTGTCTTCTCAGGCTGTACTTGAACACAGAGGGCTTCCAACTGCTTTAAAAAAAGGATTAAAATTGTTTAAACACAAATTTACATGCATATACATACCTCTACAGTATTCTATGTCCACCTCATATATATATAATGCTTCCTGCAAAAACTCAGGCCTGACAAATGACTCTATGTAAGTGATGATTCGCACAAGCATGTTCATCACTTAAAGCCTAAGCATCAAATGATGTCTTACAAGTGTAAATGCACCACCACAGAATAAAGCCTTCAATTCACTATCTACCACATCATAAATACTTTGCAAGTGAGGCAAAATCACACACAGTACTCCATTTGAAATATACCTTAATCTTAAGTGCAGCCAAGTGATGAGCATCTACTAGCCACATGAATCACCTCACCTTTTACAGAATGTGATTCTGAATGTTTATGTTTTTATACAGTACCCATATGGATGATCTACATGAGCCTACCCCCAAAAGTGGTAATTCATGTAATTCAAGCACTCATGCAGAGTAAGCCAGAGACCTTATGAAGGAGATCAATTTTCAATAGGTGAGACAGGGTGAAGAAAAAAAATGTAGCATCAATTGTGGGTGAGGAACATGTCACCCACCAACAAAATCTGGAGGACCACAAGCTCCCCATCCTGGTGTTAGTTACTTGTTTATCTTATACCCATAATAATAATAATAATAATAATAATAATAATAATAATAATAATAATAATAATAATACATTTTATTTATAGACTGCTATTCCGCAATGATCATAGCGGTGTTAATCAATTTCTTGTTCAAAGGCTATAAACGTTAGTTGATGCTTTATCAATGGGCGCTAATGATTAGGTCCTAATGACTAGTCACTAGAAGACAGATTCCTGCTGATTGCAAATATCGACATGTTTATTTTTAATATTTTGACACCATCTTTCTGCCAAAGCCACCAGGCTGGTATACAACAAATTTAAAAAGAAATACAAATCACATAATAAAATCATTAAGTACATCAACAACAACAAGACTAATTAAAAGTAATTCCCTGCTAAAGAAATGTGGCTTGGCATCTTTTCTAGAGGGAGGTGGGGACAATTCAGTTGTGTAGCATGCATTCTATCACCTGAGAGAATTTAAGAGGAGGTCCTGTCACCTGATATCCTCAGAAGAGCCTCTCCTGTAGATTTTAATAACTGGTCAGATTCATAGTGAGATAGGCAGTTCCTTAGATAGTCAAATCCTAAGCCATTTTCCTAAGTCTAATCATTATCTTTAATGGAACCCTTGGTGTTAGAAACAGAGAAAGTGATGTGAGTTGGAGTTAGTTAGCTAGAGTCAGTCAGGATTAGATATATCAGCAGTAATATTTAATGTTATGTTCAACTTCTGCTTAAGAAATCACTTTTGTATTGACGTTGCATCTCTGCAAAAGCTACATAAGGGTTATTGGAATGCTGGACTCTGTAGTCCAGGGGTGGCAGCAATTGTTCAAAGTGGAGGAATCAGATGAATAGTTTCACACAGGAACCAGGAGAGCATTCAGAGGTTCCTCACATTTGGTGGCATAGCAGTGGAACAGGAGGTGGTCCTCACATTTGGTGTCAGTGGTGGGGATAATAAGTAGAAGCCTCCACAACTGGTGGCAGTGGTGAGATTAGTGGAAGCCCTAACAAAGCGCCCACCTATTTCTACTGGCGGGGCTTCTCCTTCCTTCCACTGAGGATCCTGTGGCCAGAAAATGACTCCCAGATCAGCAGTCTAAACATAATCAAGCTATGGTTGTTGCCAAATCAGACTAACTCACAAATTGGGGGAGAGAGGCTAAAGGACTAACTAACTAGGGATCCCAAACCACTTGAAGTTACCAAGCTGATTCTGAGGGAGACTGCAATACCTTTCTGAACAGTAACAAATACAGCCCCTCTGTGTGCCTAGATGGTTGGGCACATCATGCTCTGGAAATGATTCCCCTGTGAGTTTTCAGCGGAATACAGCACCCCATATAGAATCACGGAGTTGGAAAAGTCCACAAGGTCCATCCAGTCCAACCCCATTTTGCCATGCAGGAACTCTCAATCAAAGCGCCCCTGGTTAAAGACCTCCAATGAAGGAGACTTAACTACAATCTCTGAGGGAGTGCGTTCCACTGTCAAACAATATCTGCAACACTACCAAGCCATGTGTACCCAATCTTGCAAGACTGAATTATGTGCCCATAAAGAATCTCTCTGTGTGTGAATCGGGACCCTGGCACGCTGGGCATGAATCCTGACTCTGGAGCCACGGTTCTCAACGCCTGGGTCCCAACCCCTTTGGGGAGGTTGGGCGGTCGAAGGACCCTTTTCACAGGGGTTGCCTGAGACCATCGGAACTATCTACGAAGTAGCAAGGAAAATAATCTTACGGTTTGGGGGGGGGGGTCACCACAGCACAAGGAACGTGTGTCAAAGGGCCGTGGCCTTAGGAAGGTTGAGGAGCACTGCTCTGAAGGGCCTGTCTCAGGTTTAAGGCAGCAGTCCCCAAACGGCGCCCTTTGAGAGCTTTCTTTTTGGACTCCATCTCCCAGAAGCCTCAGCCAAGTCGGCCAACAGCCTGGGATGCTGGGAGCTGAAGTCCAAAATCCCTCGAAGGGCACCGTTTGGGGAACGACGGGGACGTAGGCCCCAAAAGCCCTTCCCACCCGAGAAAGGCTCCCTCCTGACTGACCCCGCAAGGCCTACTATACCTTGGGCGGGAGGAGCCTGCTGAGGGCAACAGCCGCCTCCCCGGATCTGCCTTGGGCTGAAGACGAGGCCTCTCCGCTCGCTTGAAGCGATGCTGCGGCGGCGACGGGCGTCTCCTCGGCCGCCTTCGCTGCCTCTTCCGCCAACGTCCGCTCCGTGGCCCCACATCGAGCCGCCTCTCCCTCCTCGAACCCGGGAACTTCCTCGACGACGACGTTCCTCACAGGAGCCGCCATCTTAGTTGTCGCTGACGAGAAATCTCGCCCCGTCTCCTCAGCTCTCGCGAGAACTGACCGCAGACGGACCAATAGCGAGGCTTCCTTCGGCCGAAGCTACCCGTGTTCTGACGTCACTAGGGGGAAAAAGTGTAGCAAGCAACCCGGCTACGGAAGCCGTCGAGAGTCATAATTAGGTTGTGTGTTTTTAAACGAGGAGGGGCAGAACCACAGTTTTGTGTTTGCAAATATGTTCCGTGCCTCAGGAAAAACCGAAGGAGGAGCTGCACTGGGAAGTTCCGAATCAGGGCAGCTGCTTCTTACCCTGTTTAAATGCAGCTCTGGAGAGCAGATGTCAAACCCCCATCATGGAAACCCGCTGGGAGGCCTAGGGCAAGTCACACTCTCTCAGCCTCTGAGGGGGGCAGAGGAAAGCCTCCTCTGGACGAATCTCGCCAAGAAAACCCCGCGATAGGGTCGCCATAGGTGGGAAACTACTTGAAGGCACACAGCAACAACAACCATCATCATCATTACTTTTCATGATTGTATTTATAACCCACTCTTCAGCAATGCTTACAAATTGTTAATATAATATACTTATATTATTATTATTATTATTATATACTACTACTACTAATAATAATAATGTAGGGAGAAAGTGACTCTGCTTAGTCCTGTGGATGATTTTAAAGTTATGTTTATATATAAACGTAATTCAGGGCTGCTTACAATAATGAAAACATATCAAAAAGAGTACATTAAAACAGAATTAAATTACTACATTATTAATAAAACAAATTGCATGTTAAACAGTTTTAAAACATTTTTACAGGTATATGGAGGCGCTGTATTGTTTGAATGCATTATATATATATATATATAAATACAGCGCCTCCAAAGCCTGCGCCCTTTAAAAAGGTCCTGTGCTGAATTATTGGAAGAAGGGTGTCCTAACTGCAGCCTTTTGCAGCTGGACTTCCAAGCGCGATTGGTCGCTGTTGTTGTTCCTTACTACAGAATGAAGAAGCCTCCCCTCCCTTTTCCACTGGAAGCATTCTTATCTGGGATAACGGGTTAAGTTAGGCTTTACTGATCATTAAAAGGATCCTTTCTTGTGGCCCGTACGGGGATCGAACCCGCGACCTTGGCGTTATTAGCACCACGCTCTAACCAACTGAGCTAACCGGCCACTTGGCGCAACAGCTGCACCGCGGGAACAGTCCAGCCTGTGACGTCACTCTGCCTGCCTTGGCTCAATGCTGTGCAATACTGGCATCTGTCATTTTGTGAGACATTGAGCCTTCTCTGTCAGAGAGCTCTGGTGCCACTACAAACTTATTGTTGTTGTTGTTGTTGTTGTTATTATTATTATATTTAAAAATAAAATACAATTAAAAGTACATTCAAAAGTGGCCTCCCATCCATTGCCCCTCAATTGTCCCTGAGGTTTATATACTTTATAATTTAAATGTATTATTTCTTTACATTTTATAGTTTATTGTATATAGTTTATTATAATTATATAGTTTATAATTTTAATGTATTTTTTTAAATCGCGAATTTGGGAGGGTTTGTGGGTTATGATGTTTTATAGTATTTTAATGTTGTTTTGTTATTGTTAGCCGCTTCAATCTGCGTGGAGAGGTGGGATATTAATAATAATAATAATAATAATAATAATAGTAATTGTTATTAATACAGTTCCCAGGATTCCATAGCATTGAGACAGGGTAGTTAAAACAGGGTCAAACCAGATTATTTGACTTTCACGTGTTTTATTTATTTACTTGGTGTATTCTCTTCAGCCAGAAAGGCTTACAGATAGTTAATTAAACATGGATGAAAGAAAAGGGAGCACGCTTATCAAATTTGCAGATGACACCAAATTAGGAGGAATAGCTAACACCCCAGAGGACAGGATCAAAATTCAAAATGACCTGAATAGACTAGAAAGCTGGGCCACAGCTAACAAAATGAAATTCAGCACGGAGAAATGTAAGGTATTGCACTTAGGGCAGAAAAATAAAATGCACAGATATAGGATTATGGGGGACACTTGGCTGAATGAAACTACGTGTGAAAGGGATCTGGGAGTCCAAGTGGACTACAAGTTGAACATGAGTCAACAGTGTGATGTGGCAGCTAAAAAAGTCAATGCAGTTTTAGGCCTTATCAATAGACGTATAGTGTCTAGAATCTAGATCAAGGGAAGTACTGTAATAGTTCCACTCTATTCTGCTTTGGTCAGGCCCCACCTGGAATGCTGTGTCCAGTTCTGGGCACCACAGTCAAAAAGGATGTTGACATGTTGGAGAGTGTCCAGATGAGAGTAACTAAAATGATGAAGGATTTGGAAACCATGCCTTATTACATGGTAAGTGCTGATGATGTTTAGCCTGGAGAAGAGAAGGTTAAGAGGTGATATGACAGCCCTGTTTAAATACTTGAAGAGATGTCATATTGAGGAGGGAGCAAGCTTTTTTTCTGCTGCTCCAGAGAACCTGGAGCAGTGGATGCAAACTACAGGAAAAGAGATTCCACCTCAACATTAGGAGGAACTTCCTGACAGTAAGGGAACACACTCCTTTCTCAGAGTGCAGTGGAGTCTCCTTCCTTGGATTTCTTTAAACAGAGGCTGGATGGCCATCTGTCAGGAATGCTTTGATTGAGAGTTGCTGCATGGCAGAATGGGGCTGGACTGGGTGACCTTGGGCAAGTCACACTCTCTCAGCCTCAGGGGAAAAGCAAAGGCAAACCCCCCTCACTGAACAAAATTTTGCTGTGGAAAACCCCCTTCAAGGCGCACAACAACAGCAACAACAACAACATGCAGCCCAAAAGCTCAAACACGAAGGAATGAGGTGGGAAATCACGAACAAAAGAAAACGAGAGAGGGTTATTGTTAATAAGTGTAAATTATTTAATTGTTGTTTTAATAATTGATAATTCAATTGTATTTTATTATTACTGATGGGAGGGTTAATGGAGGGGTAGGGTTATAATGTTATGATATTGTATTGACATTGTATTTTATTGGTTTATTTTAATGTAAGGTGCTTTGATCGTTTGGAGGAGAGGGATATACAGTATTATTATTATTATTATTATTGTTATTTTAAAAAATCTCAGGACTGATATAAATACATTATACATTTATATTTATATATTTTGATTGTTTGGAGGGGGATACAAATAAATTTATTATTATTTTAAAAATCTCAGGACATATATAAATAAAATTTATATTTATATTTATATATTTCGATTGTTTGGAGGATAAATAATAGATTAAATTTATTATTGTTGTTGTTATAAAAAAATCTCAGGACGGAGCATGCGCAGAAAAGAGCTTCTGAGAAAAAAAAGAGACGGAGGGAGGGGGGAAAGAGGAGTGAGGTTTCCTATTGCGCATGCGCATCCCGGGAGCGAACGAGGGAAGACCCCAGCCGCCATGAAGAGCTGCCAGGGCTTGCCGCAGTCAATAGGGGAGGGCGGAGGTGAGTGACTGCGCTTGCGCCGGGGCAAGGGCGGGGACCCGGATGTTGACACGGTTGCCCTCTGAGGAGCGCGACGCTCGGGGGTTGCCAGGGCAACGGGGACACAACATGGCGGCTTGATTGGAGAGGGAGGAAGGGAGGGGGAAAGGGAAGGAAAGGGGGCTCTGGCGCTTCGGAGGAGGCCCGCAAGGAGGCCTCCGTGGCCCCAAGGCCCTGAGGGACCCACGGAGGATGCACAGTAAGGGAGGAGGAGGAGGGGGCGCTGAGGGAGGGAGGGGAGAAGAAGGTGTGTGTTGGTGGGAGGGAGGGTCGGTAGTGGGAGACTGAGGCTTCTTCCCCTCACAGGACACAAGGCAGAGAATCATCATCATTACCATCATTATTATGATTACTATTAATATGTTTGTTTATATCCCGCCTTCCTCCCAGTACAGGGACCCCAGGCGGTTTACAGATCCCAAACAGTCCAAGAAGGCTCCAGGACTTGGAAAGCTACAAATCCCAGGGCTCCACAGCAGCACTCAGCTGCATGGTTTCGTCACACGCGACTCAGGTCCAAGACACACTGCAGCAAATAATCCAGTTTGAGACCGGTTTTATTGCCCTGGCTCAGTGCTAGGGAATCCAGGGAACTGTACTTTGTGATGGCACCAGAGCTCTCTGACAGAGAAGGCTAAACGTCTCACGAAACTACAGCTCCCAGGATTCCCTAGCACTAAGCTAGGCAGTTAAAGCGGTCTCAAACTGGATTATTTATTTCAGCGTGTGTTTTGGACCTTGCTGCGGAAACGGGTCCAAAGCACACTGCCGAAATAATCGCTTTAACTGCCCTGGCTCAGTGCTAGGGAATTCTGGGAACTGTAGTTTTGTGAGACATTTAGCCATCTTTGTCAGAGAGCTCTGGTGCCACTATAAACTACAGTTCCCAGGATTCCCTAGCACTGAGCCAGGGCAGTCAAAGCGGTGTCAGACCGGATTGTTTCTGCTGTGTGGATGCAGGCAGAATCTGTCGTGAGGAGAGTCTTGCCTTTTCTTTGCTCGCTCTCTCATCTGCACTGCAGAAATAATGCAGTTTGAGACCTCTTTAAATGCCCTGGCTCGATGCTATGTAATTCTGGGATTTGTAGTTTTGGAAGGTGTTTTGCCTTCTCTGCCAGAGAGCTCTTGTGCCACAACAAACTACAAATCTCAGAGTCCCATAGTACTGAGTCATGGCAGTTAATGTGGTGGATTATTTCTTTAGTGCAGATGCAGCCCAAGTGTCATTATCCACAGTCAGCAATTTGGACCTACACTTTAAAAGGTAGAAACCCATTAAAAAGACAAAGGGTGTACTCACACTGCAGAAATAATCCAGTTTGACATCAGTTTAACTGCCACAACTCCTTCCTGTGAAATCCTGGGAGTGGTCCCAGAGCTCTCCAACAGAGAAGGCTAAATGTCTCACAAAACTACAAATCCCATAGCATAGCATTGAGCCACATCACTTAAAGCAGTATGCGACTACATTATTTCCACAGTGCTGATGAGACCAAAGAAACGGGAAACCCCCCCCCCCAACAAATACTGGCTGCATCAACACTGCAGAAACAACGTGGTCTGGCACTGCTTTAACTGCCCTGGCTCCATGCTGTGTAAACCTGGGATTTGTAGTTTGGCGTGGCCCCAGAGCTCTCTGTCAGAAAAGGTTAAACGTGTCTCACAAAACTAAACACCCCAGAATTCCATAGCACTGAGCCATGGCAGTTAAAGTGGTGTCAAACTGGATTATTTCTGCAGTGTGGATGCAACCTCTGTCTGGGAAAGCTTATACAACCTCTTTTGTTCAATTGTAATGGTCCCATTGGTCTAATTCGTGGTCTAATTCCATGCTGTGGAATCCTGGGAACTGTATTTTGGTGAGATCTTTAGCCATGACCTTTAGCCCTATATACAATGGCATATTAAATGATGTCCCTTATATAAAGGTTTGCTTCAAGCCATCGATGGTTGAATCTATAGATATGGAGGGCCAACTGTATATAACTATAAACACAAACACAGCAAGGAAGGATGTGCAGGTTGCAGAGTCTGTTTCTTGGCTTTGGTAGGAAGAGGATGAAAGCAAAAGGACAGCTGGTGCTGCTGCCATTTCAGGAAACCTATTGTGGGCAGTAGATTGGGGAACCCAAGGTCTCAAGTTAAAAGAACGTTTGGAGAAAGAAGAGGACCAACACACCGGTTGCATTCTTTCGGGATGACTGTTTTTTTAGGCTTTAAACAAAAAACATAGACAGTCCTTGTCTTGCATGGAGTACACTTGTCCCTCCACATTCGCTGGGGTTAGGGGCACAGGACCCCCATAAATGTGGATAAACCGCAAATAACAAAAACACTATGTTCTTACCTGAGAGGATGCTTCTCTAGGAATCTCTAGGTCCTCCAATGCAACTCTGTGGTCTACATCTGCCAGGCATTGACCATAGAATTGCATTGGAGGAGCTACAAATGTCTAGTAGAGTGTCCTCTAGGAATCACTAGGTCCTTCAGTGCGACTTTTGGTGAAAGTTGACCATAGAGTTGCGCTGGAGGACCTAGATATTCCTAGAAAGAATATATTAACAAAATCTGTGAATTAATCAAATCCGCAAACATCAGCCGCAAATGTGGTGGGATGAGTGTAATTCATTTTTTGAATCTTGCCACTCCAGCAATTACAGTGTGCACACCTGGAAGACTGGCTAAAGAAATTTGTGCTGCCCAAGGAGCACTGAACGCTGTCTCCATCCACTCAAATCAAGATAGTTTCCCTATGTCACATGAGGCAGAAAATCTCACAAGAACCTCAGCTCCTCCCTGGCAGTAAAAATACAATAAGAAATCGGGATGACTTTTGAATTTGCTGCCCTGACACAACTAGCATCCTTTTTGTGAACTATATCCCATTTTAGAAGGGACAGAGAGGGCTATTCTCTTCCCCAAAAACTTTGCACCGTGGGACAGCTATCAAGCCCTGGGAATGGCCCCTGCTGTTGTCACCAGTGAAAAGGGGAGGAAAACTATTAGGACTGTGAAGATCCAGGTGTTCTGGGCTCCTGGGGGAGGAAACTGCAGGTGTATGCCATTTGAAAGTGTACCCTCATGTTCATCCCCACAAGCTGAGATCAGCTGCTTCTCCATGGTCTGAAACACCTTCCCTGCCTTTCCCCATCCGACAACATCAGGGATCCTTCCTGGAGGTTGATAGCTGCTGGATTGTGGGAGGATGTTGAACTGCACATGTGAAGCTACATGCACATATAGGATCTTGGTCAAAAACTGTCAGCTGAGAAGGCTGCTTCACTGTGTCTAATGGTAGGGCAGGCCTGTGTGTGTACAAGGACAGTTTTTGGTGTTTTACATTGTGCTTGCAGCTCTCACCATGTTGACTTGGTTTACCTGTGGGTCAGTGGCGCAGTGATTAAATGCCTGTACTGCAGCTACTCACAAACCATACGTTTGCGAGTTGAATACCAGCAAAAGGGCTCAAGCTCCACTCAGGCTTGCATCCTTCTGAGGTCACTAAAATGAGTACCCAGCTTGTTGGGGACAATTAGCTTACACTTTGTAAACCACTTAGGGAGTGTTTAAGTGCACTGATAAGCAGTAGAGAAATGTACTTGCTATTGCTAGTCTCTTATGTTGGTTGCCCTTATTTTATACCCTTACTAGTTCTACAGTATACTTTCCCAGGCATGCTGAGTGGGATTGTAGATGGTAGTCCAAGTTCACACTAGATTTATATAAAAGTATTAGGATATTGACAATTTAATTTTCTTTTTCTTTCCAACTGATCTCCAGGAGGCAGTTTGCCTTTTTCACAGCCACTGCACATTAGGTCAACATTTTCAATGAGCAATCCACCACATGTTGTAAAATAAGTCCCATTATATTTGACAGAACTCTTGCAATAACTGAAAAATCGACCACATTGATTTTTTAAAATGTGTCTGAGCTTGTGTGCCCTTATTTTCTCCCTAACCTTTTCTTGTCCAGTTTTTCTTTATTCTACTTGCCCTTGAAAACCCCTGTTCTTGTTCCCTTTATGAAAAGCAAAGGCATACCTGGATGCCAATAAATTCTACTTCAAATCTGTAAAATTATATATGACTTGGTGTGTCTAGTTCCTGTTTGTAGGTGAAGCTGAGGCTTGTGCCATGTACTCTGTGTAGCTGCACAGGTTCATTCTTGCAGCATAGTGTGGATTTTTGTCCTTTAATGACTTTGTTTTTAAATCTGAGTACAGCAGAAAAATAACATCAATAGAATATATGCCCCTGGCATATTGCGGTTTACTGCTTTGTAAACATGATTTTGCTCTAAGCCCTGCTTGTTTAAGATGTACTATAAACAATCTCAGAAATAGAAGTTCCCTTCAGTAGAAAAGAATGACAATGTGGAAAGGGATCTGCTTTTTATTGTATGAAATTGCGAAGCAGAAGAACGGTCTGCAAAGAGTGTTATTTAAACACCCTATGGATTAATAACATGATTATTTTGGAATGAACCTTTACAGCTAGCAGCTGTCTAAAGAAGTTAATAGTCATAAGAAATTCTGGAGAATGTCTACAAGCAGTTTCTATTGAAGTGATCTATATGGGAGCAGAGAAGTATCTACAGAAGACATTTATACAGAAAGTTAGAGTCAAAACACTGCAGATTTTTAACTGTGAGGATGTGGAGTAGCTGAGAGGGTACTCAATTTAATGTTTCTATTTTTGGAGACAAGTTTAGATGTTATGGTGCATTTATCATTTCTGTTCCCTATCTCTCTGTTTCAGATATCAGATCTTAGTCAAATTTTCAAAATTAAATACCAGAGCATAAAGACATTACAGATGTTGCTACAACAAAAACATGCTTAGTTTGTCTGGTACAGTGTTATGGTATAAAACCAATATGGTGTAGTTGAATGTTGGGCTATAATTGGGAGACCTGGGTTTAAATCTTCACCTGGCCATAGAAAACCATTAGGTGACCTTGGACAAGTCAAACTCTCTTAGTCTGAAAGGAAGTCAATGGCAAACCTTCTCACCACCAAACAAATCTTGTGTAAAAAGCCCTTCATAAGCTCACCATTTAAATCATAATTTAAAGGCACACAGCAGTGAAAACCTGAGTAGGTCTTAGTTTAAACACTAGTAATAATGTTTTCCATGTGTGCTGTCTCTTGGTTCTGATGCCGTTATGCAATAAACACAGATTTCTGAAGCTGTGACACTCATGTGATTACATTTTTATCCCACAAAGTATATGGAGGAAAATGACTGCCCTACACTTGACTTAATAAGAATCTGAGATATAGTTAAATATATGAAAAGCCTCTAGCAGTTATTTCAACAAACCCAAATATCAAGTAAGATGGAAGTTCTTATATAACAGTCAATAATAAGAATTGTACTTCTGTAATCCTTAACAACTTTAACATTTCAGATAAAGTATAACACCAGTTGATTGGAAAGGGCTCAGTTGGTCATACTTCTGGCAGGAAAGATGTTTGTGAGTTGAATAAACAAACCATAATTATTAATGTATTTTATGAAACAAAATGTAATTAAGGCTATCCTAAGGATATTAAGCTTACCATCTATACTAAAACCTTTTTTTTTATTTTGACACTTGCAGAATACAAAACAATTGGTAAGATTGGAGAGGGAACCTTTTCTGATGTTCTGAAGGTCCAAAATCTGAAAGACGGACGCTATTATGCATGTAAACAAATGAAACAACATTTTGAAAGGTAGGTGTAGTTGCATTTTGAATTTTCAGATAATCTTTTAAAAACCAACCCACAACATTTAAATATTTTGTTAATTTTCATGATATTTGATTTAAATATTTGATTTTAAAAGCCATTTTAAATAATACAAATGTAATATTAATATGCTGTGGATGTCTTGGAAGAAGAGTCATGTTACAATCACTACTTTTCTTGATACTGAGCTTGACTGATATGAGTATACAAACTTGTCCTTCTTGACCATGAACAGTAAATACCAGAAACCATCTCTTGCACAAGCTTGCTAATAAATTAACATCTTCCTTTGAACCTCTGTTCCACATCTCGCCACTATCGGAGGTGAGCAGCTGGAGACTGCAAGTAAGGCCCAGCTTTGAAACTCTTTGAAACTCCATGCTTCTGAAAACTACTTCTAAAACATTTTTAAAAAACAACAAACAAACATAGAAAACCTCCAGTGCAGCATGAGAAGATCTTAAGAGAAGAGAGAACCATGGAAGGGCCTCGTGTATTGTGAATTTCAGATGGCTTCTAGGGTTAATATGTGCCTGAAATGGGATAACAGAGCAACATAAAAAGATCATGTTGACTTGGGGGGGAGGAGGTAAGAATGACTTAAGACAGAATTATAACCCTACTCTTTTCATGTTTTAAATTTTTTTTTTTAGTCTTGACCATGTGAACAATCTGAGAGAAATACAAGCCTTAAGGCGACTCAATCCACACCCCAATATCCTTACACTGTGCGAAGTGATTTTGTAAGTGCACATGAGTTTTTTTCTCTTTTCATTTCTGTACCTTGAGTATTCTTCACTCGAGGTTTTGTGGAGGTATTTAATGACTGTTTAATATTCACAACAAATCATAATCTGAAAAAAAACTTTTTGAAGCAAAATCTCTATTTCCCTCTGGAATGATGAGATTCTACCTCTTCCTGAACCTGTACTCTCAGGATAAGAGGAACTGCAGCGGTATTGGAAAGTTGGGAGGTGCTGAGGCTGTATATCTCTTCAATGCAAAGGCTGAGTGAGATCCCTCACATTGATGAATTAACATATTATGCTAAGGCCATGTGAATCTATTTGTACATATTTCAAAGAAGAAATTAGTTTCCCCCCCATCTGCACCAATGGTTTTTTATTTACTTTCGATACCAAATGAAAAGACCAATGGTATCAGAATAATGAGGTCCAAGAATGAAAGTGCTGCATCTGTAATAATGGAAGGCCATCCTATGCCATGTTCCCAAAGATGAACAACACAGAAGCAACCACAATGGTTATGTTGTCCAACTCCCTCCTATGCAGGAATACACAACTAAAGCACTCCCAAAAGATGCCCAGCCAATCTTTGTTTAAAAACCTCCAAAGAAGGAGAGTACACCATCCTCTGGGACAATCTATTCCATTGTTGAACAGCTCTTACAATACAGGTTCTTCCTAATGATAGTTAACTGATAGGAAAAGAACAATATTCCAACTAGAGTAAAATATTCTGCTGCCATAAAGGAACTCTACTACCTGCTTAGACCAGAGAACCAGATGTCTTTTATATTTGCCAGAAGGCACCTACTGTATTATGCTATCTGCATTTTCCATACTTAGCCATTCCAGACGTGAGAAACACCCAATATACAGCTGTAATCCCCTTTTTATTCTAGAAGACAAGTGTTTGAGAAAACTTTATTCCAAAACACACTGCAGAAATAATCTAATTTGAGACTGCTTTAACTGTCCGGGCTCAGCAATAGGAAGTCCTGGGAATTGTAGTTTATTGTGGCACCAGAGCTCTCTGACAGAGGTGGCTAAATGTCTCACAAAACTAGTTCCCAGAATTCCCTAGCATTGAGTCAGGGCAGGTAAAGCAGTCCCAAACTGGATTATTTCTGCATTGTGTTTTGGACCATTGTAATATCACTAGTTCTTCCTAGACAAAATCAGAGCTCTCCAACGTACTCTACAGTGCAAGGTAAAGTGGTCTCTGTAAGGAGAAGGAGTATAGACTGATGATAGAGCTTGCAGAAAATACCAGATTGTTGCTGTTGAGATATATCCCACCTTTTCCTTAGTTTGGAACTCTAACCATTTTAACAGATTAAAAAAAAAACCACATAGCTAAAAATTAACAAAATGCAAAAGTTTAAAAATGGTTAAATTATTAAAACCAGTTAAAACATAAACCATTAAAAAAAAGCTGAACAGATTAAAAAAATCTTTGTACACTCAGTCCTTAAAGGCCTGTCAAAACAGAAAGGCCTTCCCCTCTCTGGTAAGGGAGTTCCAGAGTCTGGGGGAAGGACTGAGAAGGACCACTCCCATGTTCCCACCAGATGTGCCTATGAGAAGGCTGGGATAAAGAAAAGGGCCTTACGAGCAAATCTCACAGCACAGGCAGGTTCATAAGATACGGTTCTTCAAATAACCTGGACCTGAGCCATATAGTTCCCAATATCTTCATTTAAAGGGTCTCAGATTGTAGGGCTAGAAAGAACTTCCACCTAAGATGCTTGGGAGCTGCTGCATTCAGAGTAGATAATACTGGACTAGATCGTCCTATGATCTTAATCACTATGGTCTAAAAAACACTGTGGAAATAATCCAGTTTGACACCGCTTTAACTGCCCTGGCCCACGGCTAGGGAATCCTGGGAATTGTGATTTATTATGGCACCAGAGCTCTCTGACAGAAAGCTAAATGTCTCACATAATTATGGGCCTCAGAATTCCCTAGCATTTTGCCAGGGCAGTTAAAGTGGTCTCAAACTGGATTATTTCTGCAGTGTATCTTGAACCTATGAGGTGCTTTGAGATGTCCATAACATACTGTATCTTATACAATACTTTTAGATTAATTCTTCTTATGACAGTACTAAATGTCACATGCTGCTATCTGTACAATGAACAACACAGAGGACATCTCACTCATTGTTGATGCGGAAAGAATTGGCACTGGTTTTAACTAAGCTATTACAGATGTAGCATGGCAAGGTTTTTGCATTTTGATGCATTAGAGACATATAGATGTGTCTGTGGCTCGATGTTACTGCATTTCCGTCCTTATTTCACACTAATGTAAATGCAAGGATTGATTTTAAAAAGATGAAGCTGGAAAATTATCATAGTAAATCTATATTATAATACCAAATCTAGTATCAATAATAATACTATATCTAGGTGGTTGGTTTTTTTTGCATGTGAGATCACCTCCCTACCCCCAACTCCAGATGATTATATCAGTAACATTTTTTTCTTTCTTTTATGGGGTTAAATTAAAACAGACTTTTTTCTATAGTGACAAGAAATCTGGTGCTGTTGCGTTAATATGTGAACTTATGGACAAGAACATTTATGAACTGATCAAAGGTATGTAGATTATGCTCTCCCCAGAAAAGTTCTTTTTTCACATGCCATTTATTCAGTTATGCAAAAATCCACATGAATGTTGAATCTGTCCAGCAATATGTGATAGTTGCAGAAAAATCTTGTAGACTATTTCCTTTATGATATGTGAAGGCAGACAAACAGTATGGAATGCAAAGATGACGTCTCAATGTACCGTATTTGCATATACTCAATGATTTTTGTCTCCTGTAAACATTTGAATGAAACAGGCAGGTAGAAAGAAAACTTTAGAAAGTGAGCAGGAGTCAGTTAATCACTGTGTCAAAACTGCTATGTTAGATATAGGGAAACTTGTGACTTTCCTACTATTGTTGGACTCCAAATCCTATGCAGCCTAGCCTATATGGGCAATGGTCAGAGATGACGAGACATATCATCTTACATCTGGAGAGTCACCAGGTTCCCCAGCACTCTGCTATTCAGTCAAGATGCCTGGTGTACCACTTATGTATAATGTGACATCCTGTTCTCTTTCCCATCTGCAAAACTAATAGTTGGACATAATTAAGAAACCTTGATCACGTTCCATCTTTGTTGACAGGTTAATACAGATTATTTCTATTGTAATTCCTATGACTATAGACACAGTAGCACTTGGTACATCCACTCTGGGTTAGTTTGCAGATGTAGAATCATAGAGTTGGAAGAGACCACAAGGGCCATCCAGTCCAACCCCCTGCCATTCAGGAACCCTCAATCAAAGCATTCCCGACAGATGGCCATCCAGCCTCTGTTTAAAGACTTCAAAGGAAGGAGACTCCACTACACTCTGAGGGAGTGTGTTCCACTGTTGAACAGCTCTGTCAGGAGGTTCCTCCTAATGTTGAGGTGGAATCTCTTTTCCTGTAGCTTGCATCCATTGTTCCAGGTCCTATCCTCCGGAGCTGCAGAAAACAAGCTTGCTCCATCCTCAATATGACATCCCTTCAAATGCTTAAACAGGGCTATCATATCACCTCTTAACTGTCCCTCCTCCAGGCTAAACATACTCATCTTCCTAAGTCTCTCCTCATACGGTATGGTTTCCAGAACCTTCACCATTTTAGTTGCCATCCTCTGGACACGCTCCAGCTTGTCAACATCCTTTATGAACTCTGGTGCCCAGAACTGGGCACTGTATTCCAGGTGAGGTCTGACCAAAGCAGAATAGAGTGGCACTATTACTTCCCTTGGTCTAGACACTATACTTCTATTGATGCAGCCTAGAATCCCACTGCCGCATCACACCAGTGACTCATGTTCAACTTGTGGTCTAATAGAATACTTTAAACTTAATCTAACCTTTATTGGATCTCTGTTGAGTTAGTTCACATTTAGTGGTCAATAGAAACTAAATGTGAGTCCAAATTAATTTGTGGTTATAGAGGCATCAAGTCCTCTCTCGCTTCAGTTCAGTCAAGACAGAAATCACCTCCTGGAAATCCCTGGGCTAAATGCAATTGCTAGACCCAATTTATTTAGTTAACACTTTACTGAAGTCTTCATTTGCAATTGATTCAATACGTCTACTCTATTTGGGACAGGCAATTGGATCTAATGTCTATGCTTCATTCTCCCACAATTTTCTGGAAGGAAGCTTCTATCTAACCTTTACCACTGTTAACAAAAAATGTTAGCACTGAACCTTTCTTGGAGTTAATCAGAACTGTAGTTTTAATGGTAGTTAATTTTAGTACCAATTATTTCTTATAACAGCAGTAAAAAAGAAGTGGATAATTTATTTGGGTCTTTTATCACATTGCTGTAACACCAGAATAACAGGATCTCTGGCTATCTTTATCACATGATGCCGTCCCTCTTCTGTTGTTCTCCCATTAATGCAAAAACTGTTAATGACCTCCTTTCATGCTACTGTTCTGCTACCATTTCCAATGTGATAGTTCAATTCCACTTTAACGCCAATTTTGGGTGGGCAAGGGATGGTCAATGGCAATGCTTTGAGTGCAGCTTAGGTGCCCTTTGTGTACCAGTGATCAGATGAGAAGGAGTGGGTAAGTTTCAGTTTGATTTCCTTACAACTGGCAAAGTAACTGAGAAACCTTTAAACTTTGCTTCCTATAGAAAATATATCCAAATGATCACCCACCCCTCAAACAGGGGTTTCTCATAGAAACCAAAACTTTGCTCACTGCCTCCCACCCACCTTGTAGCATTATTACTCTCTCTTACACACACACTCACAGACACCTGGAAGCATAAGTTGAAAAGAGTCTTACAGATTTAAAAACACTGGTTTTTATTAAACCTCGGCGTCTTTCTTGCTGTTTTCTTTTAGCTTCAGGCTTAACTAATCATTGGCAGATGAAAGCCATTTATTGAGATAGATCAGACTAGCTGCTGGCTTTCATCTACCAGTGATTAGTTAAGTGTGAAGCAGGGATGTAGCCAAGGGGGGGGGGATCTTGGGGTCCGGACCCCCCCCCTTCCATTAGAAAAATGAATGGTGTGTGCTGCTGCGCCGCTCAGCCAAGCCCCATTATAATGGTGGCACTTAGTCTGGAACCCCCCCCCTTCCTAAAATCCTGGCTGCGTCCCTGTGTGAAGCTAGAAGCGAGATCTATTCCAATCAGGAACTCACTCACCCCCAATGGAAAAAAGGTCTTTTAAAACATAACCCTGTTTTCATTTATAATTTGAGGGGGCATCTCTGTATGTGTGTGTGCGCTAAACTAGGAAAAGGGGAGGTTATAATGTTTTGGAAGAGGTACTAGAGTGGACAGTACCATATGCTCTGTGTGATATCCTTTTAGTGTGAACAAAAGTTACAATCCCCAAAAGGTTCCCTAAAGTGCAACAGGAAAGAGAACATAACAATAGCATAGGTAATATTTTTAAAACAACATTATTTCAGAAGAACCTTGTGTGATAAAGCCATTGGAAGGTTATAATAGAGCTTCAAAATTTTATTTTCTGGACTACAACTCGCAAAATATCCCAGCCACCATGGTCAGTTGAATTACAAAAATGTAAGATTTTCCAAACTCGATTGTAAATTATATAAGATGGCTCCTGATTCCTTATTTATTATGATTAAGATAGAAGAACTCTGTTGGAGCAGCCTGGTGTGACACAGTTCCACCACTAGTATGGAAAATGTGTATTTGTAAAAAGAGCTTTAATCTGCCTTTTTTTTCTTTAACAACTTCCCCTAAAATGGTTGGCAATACAATGAAAACAAGTAAAATCACAACTGCAGCATTACATTATATTACACATAACTGAAGTCAGATTAAGAAGGCAGAAAAATTTGTGTTAAAATTTCCAGAATCATAATTAAACATTATTAAAGGCCAGACAAAATAAATATTTTTACTACCTGCCAGAAAATAATCAGAGATGAGCTAGTCTAATATATTTCAGGAGAAAACATATTCAGGGGGAGCCATGTTGGCCGTGCTGCAAAATACAGCAAAATACAAAATGCACAAAAACATCATGCAATCTTTTGAAACTTCACTGGATTCTTCATTTGGCAAAGATGTTTTTTAAAGATATTTCAGGAGTGAATTTCATTATTATTATTATTATTATTTATTTATATAGCGCTGTAGATTTGCACAGCTCTGTACATAAACAATTAACATATAAGCATAAGCCTGGCTATGGCGTACAATCTAAGAAATAAAAGGATAATACATATTCATATTTAATTCTTATGAATTAAATAACATTAATTCATAAGAAAACAATTGAAAAAAGGGGTCAGATTAAACAAGGAGGGCAAATTTGTCAGTAGGTTTTTAGATGTAAACTAAGAAACAATTTAATTTCATCTCTCATCTGGGTGAAAAACATCATGTGCTTTAGATTACAATGGATGTTCACAGTCTAATAGCTATCTGAAATTTTAGGCTATGAAGACAGTTAATCAAGTGAGTGAATAAAAGCAGATTAATCAGTCTCCAGGGGATGGATTAGATAAGGAGTTATAGAAAAGAATGCAACTTTCAGGAACATTATTACTCACATGTTGCATAAAGGGGTGCTGCCAAAGAAAATAATCTTCTCATGTTTCCACCAAAACCTCTTTTGGCAGTGACATAAAAAGCAGAGGCTCCAAAGCTGACCTTTACTTTCAGGAAATTTTACATGGGAGGCGGTGGGTTTCAACTGGTTTAGGGCTTTTTAGGTAAGAAAAGGTATTTTTAATTGAGTATGTAAACAAACAAAAAGACAGTGTAATAAATTTCAAACCATCTTAATATGGGCTGATAAGAATATACCAGAAAAGATACTGACTTTCAGCCTGGTAGTGACCAAGATGTTAACATGGTCATTCCTGTTTTCTCCACAAAAGAGCACTGTTGGTGAACTAGCTGAATCTGAGTTTGGCAGTTCTAACCAGAGTATCATAAAACTCAATCACATTTTCATTTGATTATTCCAAATTCTAGAGAGGAAAAAGCCATTGCCTGAAAAGAGAATAATGAGTTACATGTACCAGTTATGCAAGTCTCTTGATCACCTGCACAGGTAGGACAGCACTTTCCCCATCTACTTTTCTCCCTCTCTTTTTCCAAATGTACTGTTTAACTATTTAATTAAGCTGGTATCTGGAGAGTGAACACTTGTAGCTGGTAGGGTGGGGGTGGATGTTTTCTTTCCAGTTACACACCATATCAAATGCTTCTTTGGGGATATATTCCAGCCTTCAGGGAAAGACTTTACAAGAGGGGTGTGAAAAACTATTTTGGGAATGGTGGTGGTAAAGAAGGGGAAGGACTGAAAGGACTGAAGGCATGAACATCCCCAGTTGGTGGACTTTATACACCCCTATCTTAGTTTATGCCTATTCAAACTTCCCCTCAATTCTTCTCTTGGTATAGGAATGGAATATTTCACAGAGATGTGAAACCAGAGAACATATTAATAAAGGTAAGAATTCTTGAGTAATTCTGTATCAAAGACATGAGGCTTCTACTGATAAACACAACCTTGTGTGTGTGTATGTGTGTTCCTTCAAGTCACCTGCTGACTTATGGTAACCCAATAAATTTCATATACAGTCACTCCTTTTTCACAGGGGATCCGTTCCAGACAACTCGTGAAAACAGAGTTTCGCCTATATTCAAGCTCCATTGGCTTGAATATAGACACGCGGCTTTCCCCCTCTGTCCCTCACGCATAAGTGAGGGATATGGGTTCCAAAACCATGAGAATGGAGGGAGGGATATAATTTTCTTGGGCAAGGAATAATCAGAGGTGGTTTTCTGTGTTCCTTCTTCTGAAACATAGCCTACAGTACCTGATATTTGTTGGTGGTTTCCCATCCAAGTACTACCCAGAGCTGACCCTGCTTAGCTTCCAAGATTAGATGAGTCTAGTATCTTTAGCCAGTATTAAATTTATGTAATTTCATTACAATATTCATTAAAATCACACCCCATATCCTAGGATCCCAAGGGAGTAAACAAGTAAAATCAATTCAAGCAATTGAAAACAATAAAAATAATTCTAAAAGACTAAAACTGTATTAAATTATTTATAGGTTTTTACAAGTTTAGGATGAGAAAAGTGTAAAATAATGTGCATGGTTGTATGCCAGCATGGCACAATGGTTTGAGTGCTGGACTAGGACTCTGGAGACCAGGGTTCAATTCCCAGTTCAGCCATTAAGTCCACTGGGTGACCTTGGGCAAGTCACGTGTTCTCAGAGGAAGGCAATGGCAAACCTCCTCTGAACAAATCTTGCCAAGAAAACCCCATGATAGGTATACCTTAGGGTCGCACAACACACACACACACACACACTTATTTAGAAGTCATTAACTACCTGTCCAAGGATTAAAAAAAGGAGGAAGAGAAGGAACGTTTCTTTCTGATCTCCAATATGTTTTATTCATTTATTTAAAATATATTTCTGTATCACCTCCCAAACTGCAAGAGTTCCCAAGGTAATGAACAAATAAAAACCAATTAAAATAATACAAAGATAAAAACACTTTACAACACATAAAAGCTCATAAAAGTAGTCTAAAACAATCCTAGAATCCAGTTTTAAAAGTTAAAGTAGCAATTTCCAACACTGAATGCCACGCAGAAGAACACTTTTTGGGCTATCCACAAAAAGGTTAGAAGAGGTGGGGCTCTTTAACTTCTGAAAAAGATATTGACAAGGTTTGCTCAATAGGTTTGAAGTGCCTAGTTATTTTTAAGTTAGTTTCTTAAATTTTATTTGAATGTCTTTTCATTTGAGTTGTACAACTTACGTTATTGCAGCAGGACCTTCTCAAATTAGGGGATTTTGGATCCTGTAGGAGTATACATTCCAAACAGCCGTATACAGAATACATTTCTACACGCTGGTACAGGGCACCTGAATGTCTTCTGACTGATGGCTACTACAGTTACAAAATGGACATCTGGAGTGCTGGCTGTGTGTTTTATGAAATTGCAAGGTATGTTACTGTATTTATTTGTAAAGAATAAGAATGACTTGACATTTTCAAGAACGGAAATCTACATTAAGGGCAGGCTTATGCATATGGTATGGGATGATCATACTGCCTATTTGGACACTACAAAAGACTGGAGAGAGCCTGTACTTGAACTGTACAGTGCATTATTAGTGTGGATATAGATAGCAGTGTTAGTATTTAGATCAGTATGTAGATAGATCTTGTAGCACCTTTGAAACTAACTGAAAGAAAAGTTGGCAACATGGGCGGGATACAAACCGCCGCTTTGCGGCGCTCCCCCGCCGGCGCCATTTGCTCCACGCGGGAGCCACAGCAGCCAAACCGCGCAACTCCCGCGCGGAGCAAAAAAGAAGCTCCATTTCGGAGCTTCTTTCTGCGGCGCCTCTATGACGTCGCGACACGTCTGGACGCTATGCATCCAGTACGTAAAGATGGCGGCGCCCATGTGGAAGGGCACGCCGTCATCTTGTACGTATTGTATACGTACTAGGGTTAGGGGGGTGCGGAAGCACCGCCCCTTCCTAACCCTAGTACGTATACAATACGTACTATATGGCGCTGTATATCCCGCCATGAGCTTTCATAGACTTCAGCCTACTTCCTCAGTTGCATTTCTCTCAAGGAGAGCTTGGGCCACTTAACAAACGTTAGATGAATGTATGGCCTGACTAAATAAAATAGTTTCAGTTGTTTGACTTCAGCATGCAACCCCTGGACCCAAAATTTTTTTATTTATAGTTGTCTGCTGCTTTGGTGCTTTTTCATTTTGAAAAATGCCACAATAGATGGGTAGGGAAGCCTTACTGAGCATGGTATGTCAGTCTTCTCGTTAGAAGTTCTCTTTATTCTCTCAATACCTGATGTTGAAAAGAGATGTCAACCAACACTAACTTTGTTATTAAACTGTGGTGACTAGATGATGCTATTTAAGACTGGGAATGAACAGTTCTCTTCACAACAAAAACTCAGCTTCAGCTACTGGACTGCAATTTTCACTCCTACCAATTCAGTTTGTCATTTTGTTTCTAGTTTCCACCCACTCTTTCCTGGAGCCAACGAATTGGACCAGATATCAAAAATCCATGATATTATAGGTACTCCTCCCAAGAAGATCCTTAATAAATTTAAGCAGTAAGTATAATTTAAATTCTCTCAGATCTAGCAGGGCATTCAATCTATCATTAAGTTGGTTCTCTAAGAGAATACTTACGTTTTATATCAAGGAACTTCCATGACCAGCTCACAGATGAAACAAAGTTCTGCAGGCTTACAAGTTTAGTGTAGCCTGAGGCCTGCTTCATCAAAGTTCAGAGTATTGTCATGCAAGAGATTGTGTCATCTTGTGAATGTACAATTATTTGGCATCTACTTTTCCATTTAAAGATAAGCTTCTAGCTCTTTTCATTGCTAAGGTGAGCACTAAATACCACAGATCTTTCTGCCCAAAGCTTTGAGAGGAGAGCTTCTGGAAATTCCTAGTTTCTCAGCAGACAGACATGCATTCTATTTCCACTCTGTGGGGTACCTTAAGTCATATGCCTTCCCTGCCTCCAACACCACAACTATCGTATTTTAAACCTCTTCAGGTATGGACAGTCCTGAGAATGGCTGTGTGCTTCAGAGTGGGCAATCTGCTTTTTCTGATGTAAAAGACAGTGCTTTGTCAGAAAAAGGATGGGAGGGTGAGGGGGGAGTGAGGTGGCTGAATGGAGAACAGAAGTGTCTTCAGCCATAAAGATTTGATTTATAACCTTAAATCTAGAGTATCCTCCTTCCCCATCCAATAAAAGTTTTCTTTCACTGGATTAATGCAGGTCAAGAGTGATGAGCTTTGATTTTCCAATCAGGAAAGGGAAAGGAATCTCTCCATTTATGCCTAGTCTGTCCAATAAGAGCCTATCACTTATGTATGCCATGATACAGTATGATCCTGATGAGAGAATTTGTGCCCATGAAGCATTACAGCATCCTTATTTCAGAGAACTAAGGTAAGCAGACAGTGCCAGTAGTTTGACAAATACTGAACAAAAAATCTGGAAATAATAACTAACCATAAGCCTGGAATTGGAAATGCCTCCAGCCTTTCAGTAACTGCTGGACTGATGTCTACAGCATCTCAACTAAAACTTTAGCTTAACTCACAAGATCTAGAAAACATGCAGCGGTAGCTGTGTTGATCATTCAGTAAATTCAAACAAAAATCCACCGAACAGTGATAACCTTTATTGGCCAACTGAAATGCACAATATACTTGTTGCACGCTTTTAAAGCTCCACTGGCTTCTTCATCAGGCAAGATGTTGCATACCAAACAGGAAAAAAAATTAGAGATGTTAGTAAGAGGCCTGCATTTTTGTTGTTTCTGTCCTGAGATTGTATGGGGAGGGTATCTTTAGCAGGCTGGCCCCTCCACCTCTGGCCATGTAGCAATTGGGTAGAGTCGGGAAATTTAAAGTCCATTTGCATATCAACAAGGACTCCTCTTTTGCAGTCCATTCCTGTGAGTCCACAGGCCTATTTCTGTATAGTCAGATACCACATTGTAGCTGCAACAGGGGAACCCTGAAGAGTTAGCCAGCAGACTGGGACTTTCAACCAAGGTAAAACATTTTTTTCTCCTCAAATTTGGACCAGGTTGGCATGTTTTACCTCTACAGCTACCAAAATGTTCCTGGTGCAAAAACATGGGAGACTTCTTGAGGAATCCATTGATCTCTGTCTACAAAGAGGCCTGGGGCCTCACAGGAATGGAGACATATTAGATTGCAAAAGAGAGGTCCCCGTTGAGATACAAATGGACTTTAAATTTCCTGGACTCTTCCCAATTGATGAGGGGCCAGCCTGCTAAAGATACTGTCCCCATACCACCTTAACTAAGGACAGAAACAACAAAATACAGGTACTCTACTAACATCTCTAATCTTTCTCCTGTTTGGTATGTAACATTTTGCCTGATGAAGAAGCCAGTGGAGCTTCAAAAGCTTGCAACAAATATACTGTGCATTTCGGTTGGCCAATAAAGGTATCACTGTTTAGTGGATTTTTGTTTGAATTCACAAAATCTAGGTAATTAACAGCTGTATTTCACTAGCATAACTGAGAAACTGACCATCTCATGATGATTTGACTTTCCATCTGACATGAATTTCGGTTTTTATATGTAGTATTTTGTCTGGTTTTTTACTGAGCAGGTTGGCAGAGAAACAAGCTTTGACTATGCGCAGAAAAATGAGATTAGCAGAAAACCCATTAGAAAGAGAGTCACTCAGCTTGCGCCGTATTTCAAAGGAGGATCAAAGGCAGGTAATCTTTAAATCAAAGACAAATCTATTTAACTAGTACAGTTTTGATTTGCTAAACGAACAGTCCCGTCAAACTGGGTAATTTGATTATTAGTACCTGACAGGTTAAACATGTTTTATGATTCTTGTAGCACAAGCTTCCAGGACTTGCAGAGAGGCTTTGCATAGATACACTCTATGCCATTATTATAGACCAGAATAACTCACAGTATAGTGAGGTAACCCAACATTACATTCAGTTAGAGCCATTGACTTCAGCAGTTTTTCGAAGAATACTTGAGCAATAGAGAAAATGCATCAGATAAACAAGCAGTGTTACACAGAAATAGGTATACATACCGGTACAGTATTCATTCTTGCTACTGTATTGCTAAAGACCAATGTTTAAGCTACCAATGCTACAAGGTTTACTTGAGTATGTTCAGTTGTGTGTAAAAGTTTATCCAGAACATTTTGTCTTGCTCACACAAAATTATTCCAATGATTATTCCAATTTGTAATTGGTTCTTGTTTAATCTTATGCCATTAACATAAACTGACCCTGTTTTAAGCTTAGTTGAAATGCTTCTCTATTGTTTCCTAGTGTTCACCTTTAACATGCACACTTTTCCTCATTAGGTTTTGCCACACTATTTCAAGCATACCTTTTTTTGAAGTTAAACAGCACAGGGGAGCTACAAATCATTTTTTTTAAAAAAAACTGCCACTCCTGGAGGTATTCTGTCCAACAGAAAGGGTAGTCTAGGGAGTCCTGGGAATGTGTGTGTGCGTGTGCGCACACATATATGCAAGGAATGTAAAAAAAAAATCATATTAATCCAGTGCTGCACTTTGCCCTCCACTCTTAAAAATGTTGGTACCACTACAACCACATATGTTTGTTCCTGCATAGCTCTAAATACATATAAATACAACCCATGTATCTTTTCCATGCTGACATGATGCAAACTTGTACCCATGAGGTGAAAGCATTTGCACATATGCAGACAATATGTAAAATCTATCAGAATTTCAGCCTACAGAACTGATCATTCTGTAAGAAAAATTTAAATTGTACTTTTATTTCAAAAGAACTTTCTTAGGCAAATCCAGGAGAATCCACTGGGCTTCCATCATGGACTTTCCTATGCAGTAGAGTTGCCAAAAGTGACAGTCCCTGCAGTAACCAGCTTGACTTCTTACTCTAATCCTACATTTCAGTCAGTTTTTACCCTCCCAGCAACCAACAGACAAGTCCAAGTGTTGCAGCCTATAACATATTTTGGGACACATTGCAAGGTAATTTTGCCTTGCTTATCAGATTACATACAATTATATACAGGCAGATTACAGCCCATTGTAACTTCTATTGTCTTATCAACAGTCTGAAAAACAGAAAGAATTTAAATCTCCTGTGAAACAGTACCATTTGCCTGCTTTGGAAAGAAGAGGTGGAGGATACTGATGGACCAAGAATCCCTTGTGCTCTCCATATTCTTAAAAAAGGTACATCAATGGCAGTAGTGCCTTATATCCTCATATGCTGCATCAGATGCTACAATAATCTGTTCCTTTGGGACTTAAAGCTTTTTTTTTATTTTTAAAAAGGAGCCAATTGTAATAAGCACCATTTTTGTAGTTCAGAATGCATTTTTTTGTTTGTTTTTAAATCTCCCAGTATACAAAACTTTGTTTTCTCTTAAGTGGAACACTGTACTGCAGATTAGAAGTATCTTGTTATAATTTTTTGTATTAAATGCTATATTGTTTTTATTTATGATATGTTAAAATGGTATCAGTATTTTTTTTTAAACACTATTATAGCGGTGTAATTGTACTCAGCCTTTGTTGCTAAATTATTTGGTAGTTTTGCAATTTGAGTCTATTTATTATCACCTATGTTATACTATCCAGTTTGAATGTAATCTAGCATATAGATTTTCTGCAGTTATTTATGTAAATGAGCAGATTATTTCTGCATGGATTTCTCGTGGCACAGTTGAATCAGTGTTGCTGTTGCTCTTGGACATTTTCCTATATTATGGACATTTAAAGTACAATTTGTCATGCTTCAGTCATTTGAAATCACATTGTGCTAGAAGAGCCAATAATATCTGAAAGTATCTTGAGCAGACAGACTTGTTTCCTCTAAAGATATGTTTTTAAAGTTGGCCTTCCAGAGTTATTAGGAAAAGCGAATGATAATCATAAGATTTTTTTTAAAAGGATGATTTTGAAAAGAAACCATACTTCAACTCCAGTAAAAAGAAAAATATTGTGCAGTTCTTAATTTCTACTATACAAATCAAGTTCTTACTGGATCAATTGTAAGATACCACCTTCATACACTGTTTCTTATATATTATCAAAAACTTGAAAGAGAAAACTTTCAATAGAATGAGACTCATGAATATAAGATCTTTCTACAATCAAAAAATGAATAAAGCTGGATGAGTTAGACAGGTGATATAATAGCCAAAATCTTACCTTATACCTTGGAGACTTCAGAAGCATATTCTGTAGAAAGGTCGCAAACATACTAAAGGGAGTATGTCCATGTAAATATCATAGTACTCCCAGATCCTATAGTGTCTGCTTTTAACATACCATCACAGTTTGGACAAAGTATGTACTCTGAAGACTGGGTAGAGATTCCTTGGTAGAAGGAAGGATGCATCTCAAAGCCTGAAGCTAAAATGATTGACCATGAATTTGCATTCATTCCAAGTATGAGCTGCCCCCACTTTCCCATTTTCCACACTTGTACCCCAAGCTTTTTGTTATTTATTTACAAAGCAATTCTACACATACCTAAGTAGAAGTCAGTCCCATTAGATTCAATGCAGTTTATTCCCAGGAAACGGCATAGGATTACAGGTGTAAAACGTGGTCTTTTTTATTTCATTACCAAATTATATGTCATGATTTGGTACAACTGTTTATGAAGACTTGAGACATTGCCTGCCAAAGCAAGTTCATGAACATGAACACAGGTTACATCTGATGTAAACTCACCTATCATCAGACCTCTTCTGCAAAAACTCCAAAGCCTTCTATTTAAGTAAGATGTAATCAAGTCAAATGTGGTCAGATAGGACAATGACTACAGTAGGTTGGGTCCAGACTTCATTCCTGCCACCAGAATGCTGGGTGGAGATAACTGCTGCTACCTGGGGACTATTTTAGAGCCAGTGGTTGGTGCAAATAGCTGCAGAGGAACTGAGTGGGCGGAAACAGCTAAAGTTGGTGTACATCCCCCCACCCACCCACAAAAAACAGCTGAGGGGTTCATATACCTTCTGTGGACAAAAAGAGCCTTTGCAGAACACAGAGCCTGAATTTGAGTTAGTTTGCTGCAAGCTGAAATATTCCCTGTAATTTTTTTTTTCATTTGCATCTTAGTTGGCTTATGTAGAGCAAACTGTCTCAAAAGTGCAAACCTATTAAAATGATCTTGAATGCAATCCAGAGACTTCTTGTGGGCATGTCCAAGGGCTTAGCTGAAGTGAAATATATAACCACAATAGGCTTCTGAAACATGGCATTCAAAATGGGATTTACCCTAATGTAAGTAAAAGGATCTTGCAGAATTTTGGATCCAGCAAAAAGCATGGCCAGCTGTACGTTTTAAGACTGGAAACGAACAGACACAACCATACAGAGTACGGTATGTTAGTTTTGAAGAAGTCCAAGTCTTGGAACTGAGTTGTACAAGTAATCTGTGAGCTGCAGCCCCTGTAGTCAGATTTCTTTTCTTTTCAGCAGCAATCTCAAGGGTTTAGGGCAGTTCAAAAATTGTTTAATAGCAACTACTCAAGCAGCAGTTAGGTTATGTAGATTCTGAAATCTATCCTCTAACACAAGGCATTGGTTTTTCTTTAAAACATTGCTTTGGCACATTATTTTATATTATTGTTGCATTTTGCACAATGTATAGCACTGTGTTATGACATTTTTAAACCAACATTTGAATTTATCTACTGGCACTAACAGATACTAAACTACATATTGCTAATATATGAAAACAGCTAGTAGCACTGTTAAATGACCAACATTTATTTTCAAAAACGTAGGCATATTTTAAAAATTGATATAGTGTTCCAAAGCATAGAGGTGGAAGAAAAAATATTGTTTAGAACAAAGTGCAAGGGAATGTCATCATCTAATAAAGGTAAGCCCAGTTTCAATAGGTAGTGAATCTGACCTGAGTATTTTCCAAAAGGAGTATATCTTATACAAGGATTAAACCATGTCCATACCAAAAATATTACATTCCAAAAGTTACATCAAAGCTGATTTAAACAGAACATAAACAAAACTGCATATTCAAGATAGTTTAATATGTATTTTCTGAATTAGAAATATCACTTTCTTAAATGATAAAATCACTAGTGTAATGACTGATTTCTCCCCAATCACTGAATTACATTATATACACATATAATACAGACTGATTGTAGCTGAAAACATTATTAAAATAAAATGTTTAATAGATACAAAGAATCTCTTTTCTCAATAACATAGCTTTAGAGGGTGTCCAAACACCCATTTAAAATTCTCTACTAGCATTAAGCTATTTAAGTGCAAACAATCTTTTTAGGGGAAAAAAAACACCTATGATTGCAGCATCCATCTTCCTGAATTACATTTGTGAAGTCAGAAAGTAATGACTTTCATTTCCCATGAGAGCATTGCAGACTAACCATCTCTGGTTAAAAAAAAAAATCAGTGCAAACAAACCCAACAGTGAAGTTCTAATTTATAACACCATTAAACTTACTTTGATTTAAGAAACATTTTATTTTACACATATATGTGTATGTTACGTATATGATTCAATTACAGTGAGAAGTATAAAGAAACTGGAAAAAAGTTTTACTATTTTAATTGCAGCACCAAAAGAAGCATTTTTAAAGCAAAATTCTTCTTTGGGTAAACGGCCTAAAGTATTAGTTTTAAAAAGAATTCATTACATTATTACTATTTTGTAGTAAAACACTATGTGATTCACATAACTCCAAGTTTACACTCTGCCTTTAAGAATTTGTGGTGCTCTCTGGCTGAACAGCAGCTCCAGATTCCATTGCCATTACTTCTTGTTCTGTGTTCAAAGATTTGCTAGCAGGAATGTGATGGCTATACTACAGTTCCACTTGGAGAATTGGCCTGGTTTTGAGATGGCAATAAACCCTGCAAACAAAGCAGTTTACATTAATCCAGCAAGAGAACCCAACATTTAGTTTTCTAAACAGTAATGTCTGCAGAATTTTAGCACATGGCATATTTGTCTATTAAATTTTTAACTGGTAGATCACATTATTTGAAAGCCTTACATAAATTATCTAACTATCTTATTATTCTAGCTTATAATTTTGCTTAAACTAACTTCTAATATTTAGCACATCATTAGAATGTGAAGGGAGGAAAAGTTGTATCTCTTGCAACAAAACAAACAATCCGATGGTACTTTGGAATCAAAGCTATGTTTGAAGCTTTCATGGACTAGTTGATATCGTAAGTGTCCTTGTGAACCTGATTAATGAGGACAGTGACCTATAGGGTGATTTAAAGTTTAGCTTGTTCTTATAGAACCTTTACATTTTTTGTAGAGCTATGACATCATACTAGGAAAAGGTCAGTGACCTACAACCATGTTTGGATCTCTACTAGGAGGAGGAAAAAATTATCCACCAACATCACTTTTCCGTCAAAACTACTGGTGTTCATTGCATGCAGTATACTAGTTTCTTCTTCGTGGTCTCTGCGAATCATACAAATGGGTTTCACTGCGCCTGCGCAGTGCTGCTCGGAACCTACTGGAATCACTGGGCAGAGTTAACTCTGCAACATATTGAAACTTTTTGGCGGTAACTCCGCCCACCCGTTATAAGGCCCCTGCCTTCCCGCTCTTTTCCCCAGTTCCTTTTTTCCGCCGCGCTAGCTGCTTCAGGGAACTTTCGCTTGCTTTGCTTGCTTGGAATCACTTTCGCTTTTTGACTTCGGACTGTATCTTGACCATTCTTTGCCTCCCGCCCCTGGTAACTTCGGACTTTCGGACTGTTGACCTCGTTTTACGGATTCTCCTCTGGCTTTGACGACTTTGAAAATGCCTGCGCCTTTCAAGAAGTGCGACATTTGCGGGGGCAAGGTGCCCGTCCAGGACCCGCACTCCTCCTGCCTGCTGTGCCTTGGTAAGAACCATGACACCAAGGCCTGTTTGCTCTGCCGATCTCTCTCGTCCCAGGCCCGGAAGAACCGTGAGTCCCGGCTCACTTCGGCGATTGCCCTCGGCAAGGTACAAGAGGGGGGTTCACGGTCGTCTTCTGTTCCGCCTTCCGTGCCCCCGACCTCGTCTCGGGCCAGTGTGTCCAGCGTGACATCGGGGAGGGCCGCCGTTTCCAGCGTGGTGTGTGTCCCGGCCGGGACAACCCCTTCCACCACCTCCGATGTGGCCCGTGGCTCCAAACCGCCCAGCGCCACCGACGAACCCTCCAAGCGCCCCCATAAGTCTTCAGGGACTGAGGGTACCGAGCCGGCCTCCAAACTGAAGAAGGGATCGGAGGGCTCGCGTTCAAAGAAGGCTACCAAGCCGGAGGTCCATCTCGCCTCGCCTTCGTCATCCAAGGCATCCAGGGGCCTTATAACGGGTGGGCGGAGTTACCGCCAAAAAGTTTCAATATGTTGCAGAGTTAACTCTGCCCAGTGATTCCAGTAGGTTCCGAGCAGCACTGCGCAGGCGCAGTGAAACCCATTTGTATGTATTCGCAGATGACCACTCGAAGAAATACTGTTACAGGTAAGCAACCTGTCCTTTTACAGACTGAAAATCATAAGTTTCAGCATCTGGCCTAACACAGCACACTCAGGTTTCTTTCAGCTTCCTTATATATGCTCATGTCAGGAACAATGATGCAGTTAGACTCTTTTCTTGATTGTAAAACTACTCCTAGAAAAGATGAACAACAGTCAAGCCTTCCCAATTTGGAGATCTACCCAGGCCCTGCAGATCCTGTGTCATTCATTTCAGACTGCACAGTGAGTCTCCCTATATGAAGAATTAACTTTCACTCTAAACAGATGTGCTCCCCACCTCAATGGTTAAGTAACAACTGCAGTCACACTGCATCAATTCTAATTAATGTTTTCAGGCTTTTGCTGTAGTTTAAAACAAGGAATGTATAGGTTCATCTATCAGCTCAGATTCATTTTCAATATGCAGCTTTAGGAAATGACTGATTACCAAGCTTGGTTTCTGTATCACACAAACCCTCCATCCTTTTATAGAACTATTAGTCATTACACTTCACTCTGGAGTTCACTAATGAAACACCTCAGTCTCCAATATTCTGGTTTCCAAACCTTTTTCTTACCTTAACATCATGTAACTCAAGTTAATCAAAGTCAAGATCCAAGTCCAATTGTAATGCAGAATTAATTACATCTTCAGAGTCTACAGGAGCTCTTTTAGGCTCTGACCCAAAAAACTGAGATAGAAAGAAAACAGACTTCCTGTTCTTGAAATACAAGAAGCCCCTGCCCTGGAACAGAAAAGCCACTAGAACTGCTCTGATCTTTGAAAACCTCTAAACTAAGATGTTTTGTTAAGTCTCTAGTAAAGGTACTGAAATGACACATGCCCCAGATGCATTAAGATTTGTTCAACATGGTCATCATGTTAGAGCCAAGTAGCCAAGAACTGTTGTCTAATATTCTATTTCCATAACATATTATGACCAAGACCATATTCAGTTGTGATGGAGCAGAAGACTCCACCTCAACATGCCTCATCACAAGTTGGCTATATCTGTGGCTGCTTCACCCGTCTAAGATTGGTTCCATAGATCTTTGGAGCCAATTAAATTTACAAGTTTGGCTTGGCACAGTCAGTTTTCCAAGCCAAACCATGCTATTGCCTAGTCTCCACAGAGCTAGGCATTCAGGAAAGAAACAACCATAGATGCAGCAGGCTTGTGTCAGGAAATACACATTCAATGGCTGCCCTTTTTCTGAAGCAGCAGTATGTAAATACAAGAAGTGGCCAGTGCCCACTGCCATTTGTTACTGCTTTTTTGCTCACATGGGGGAGAAAATTAAACTGTTCACTGAACAGTCTGTTCTGCAAGCTATTTGCCCCATAGGATCCCAGCCACTACAATAAGCACTGCCTCAGGCAAAGTATTTTGGAAGGCCAGCACAGAATGTTTAGTCCTACAAATTAATGTGTAAAATTGCTGAACTCAAATAACTAGGCAAGTCATTAAAAAAGCACAAACAAGAATTACACAAGAGAGAAATGAGAAAGTAAAAGACAAGCAGTAGCAGCTATATATGAAGATGACATACACCATGATTCATTCATAAGGTCAGATCTAACAGGCAAAATAGATATTTAATTCTTATTGTATTTCATCATATCTGTGTTCTATTTAAATATATAATGCCAAAAGCTTCTGCTATAAAGCAACATGTATGGTAGTGGTGCTTTTTTTTTTAAAAGGATGACCCAATATAGTAAAAAAATGTTTATTTTACTAATAAGTTCTCATTATAGAAGATATGATGCAACACAATCATGATGGAACTTTCTCCCCTCACTGGTGGATCTTTGCGTCACTCAAAAAACAGCTCTGGAGGCTTCCGCAGCCTTCTGGAGCAGGTATCTGGAGAGCATGAGAGGAGCATCACTGGGGAGGACCGTCCTCCCCATTCTACCATTTCATTAACATCCCGCATTAAATTTAAGCTGATCATTGCCATGCTCTTTACTCTCTCTCAAAGATTTCAACATCTGCTTTAAACAGCAATGCGTACTTGGCTAATTCACAGGTACAAATGGCTGCTCTCTTCCAACATCAGCTAACCATGTGACAATAGCCATTCCAATTACTCCCACGGAACAGGAGAGGGAGGTAAGGTAGTGCTGCACCGAATTCAGCTTTCACTACAAAATTTGCCACACATCTGCACATAATTTCACACCTGCTCTTGGAGGGTGGGGTGAGAAGACATGGCTCCATTACCAAGATATTCTTAAGGTGAGAGGTGTACTACATGTGCATTCCATTGAAAAGCAATGCAGTGCAGCACAAAAGACACATGTATTTGGCTGTGTATTCAAACAAGCATCCCCATTGCAAGAGTGCTAAGGAGGATATATTCTCTCTTGCTCTCACTCTGGAAACAATCCTGTACTACTGGTAACAGGAAGCATCTTTTCACAAGTGCACAAAACGTGTATTCCCTTCTTCCATTTTGTTTCACTTTTATTATGTGCCACTTGCAGCCCTGATTGGCTGGTCTGTTAGTGCCTTCCACTCTTAAAAGTCAGATTTCTGCACCAAGAAATACTAACTTTTGTGATCTGAATAATTGTGGAAATTTACACATATTTCCCAGATTTGCATAATGTGTTCTGTTTCTCTGATGTATGGGAAGGAACAAGGAGTTCTAGGTCAATGAACTCTCAATCAGAATCTTATTTATCCAACCATTCTGGTTTTTTTAGAACTGCTATTCATCTCCACAAGTAGAGGCTCTGTATGTTACAAGCTTTAAAAAGAATAAAGCAGTGAAAGAAGATGATCAGCATATGCAGTCTTTGCTATATATGAAATTCCATAAAAGTTGTAATGCTTTTGTGCCTGCAGAACAAGACTTGCCCTAGTGTTCTTATTGGGAACCACTCCCATCAATGCTACCTGAAATCTTTTTTTAAAAATTCTAGGATTAAACCTGGCCTCACTAGGTTTAATGAGTTTGCCAATGACTATTATCACTGCCAAAAATTATTTAAATTTCCACCTTCAAAAGTAATATTATACATTTCTGGACAAACAGTTAATCTGTCAGAGCATCAGCAAGCTTCAATAATGTTTTAACTTGTTTTGTTTCATTATGTGCTTGCGGAGCAGACAAGCTGTAACTGAACAAATACATGGAGACCCTAGTCATCAGAAAGCCTGTTATTAACTGTTTTATAATCCATATGGATGTCCATCTAATTCTTGCACCTCTATAATCTTAAACAGTTAGTATGTAGT
The DNA here is from genome assembly GCF_019175285.1 of Sceloporus undulatus. Classification (NCBI taxonomy): domain Eukaryota; kingdom Metazoa; phylum Chordata; class Lepidosauria; order Squamata; family Phrynosomatidae; genus Sceloporus; species Sceloporus undulatus. The sequence goes on along the minus strand of NC_056522.1, from coordinate 361,942,360 downwards.
CAGGTATGTAATGAAACACCCACATGATTAATTTGATAGCCAAGTTAGCTAAATGTATTATAACACATATGGAAAACCTTACAATGGGGGGTCTGTTGTAGACAGCAATAAAATAAAATTCAACAAGGCAGATGCACTCCCAAGCCCTTGGGGGCATGTAGCCCTTTGAATGCTTTGAATGTTCAGTTGAACCCAAGTCTTTACAGATTTTTGCAATGGCCACAGTGCATTGGTTTCACCTGTTTCTAGATAATACTGTACTATGAACTCATGAGAAGCCAAATTACAAAATAAATAAATCATTTTGTTTATGACAATTCTGATGTTTCTTTTAAAGATAAATATTACATATTGGATAAGTTTGATAAATTACATAAGAAAATAGTAAATATATTGCGGCAGTTTTCTAAATAACAATAACAAAAACCTGGAAGTATGGTCTTTACATAAAGGGTATAAGTTAAACATTTGCTTTGCTTTAGGAAAAGAAATTCAGGAAAGACCTACTGAAACAGATTAATGTGAAATTTCAAAGCACTTAGGAGAAAATAAATTTTATCAATTCTGACAGTAAATACAAGCAAACTTGCTGATCAGCTTTTCTTGTGTGTTTGAAGTCATTTCTGATTTATAGTGATCCTAAGATGACTATCATCTTGACAAGATTTATTCAGAGGGAGTTTTCCTTTGCCTTCCTCTGAGGCTGAGAAAGTATAACTTTCCCAAGGCCAGTTATTGGGTTTCCATGGCTAAGTGGTGTCCAGAATTGTAATCCAGCATTCAAACCACTAAACCACACTAGCTCCTAAGCCATAAGTTGGTAACATGCTCCAAGAAAAAGGACCTGGAATCACTTGTACGATGCACACGATGCACACCATGCTCATTATTTACAGCAGTATCCTTGCAGCATATGAATGGTGTAATAAAGTTAGAGAAGGAAAAAACCCTCCCACAACCAGTACAGACTCAGAACTCCTTCCTCAAATAATCAATTTGCATTAGAGGACATCAAAATGGGTAGCCCTCAAAGCTGTACATGCAGGTTAACTGGAAAGTTCAAGATAACAGGAGCTTACTGTTTCACTGCAATATAAGCTTGTTATAGTTGACAATAGTTAAGATTCTTTCTCCTACTTTTGCAAAAATGTCTAAATTGGAAGACTAAAATCCACATTAGGCTGTCAATAACTGCTTCTCAGAAAAGAGGGCAACAGCAGTGGAAGTAAGAAAAACATGTTAACACCTGTATCAGCTAAGATTAAATCTCCTGCAGGTTTTTTTTTGGCTTTGATCTAAAACACACTGCAGAAATAATCCAATTTGAGACTGATTTAACTGCCCTGGCTCAGTGCTCAGGAATCCTGGGAATTGTAGTTTATTGAGGCATCAGAGATCTCTGACAGAAAAGGCTAAATGTTGCACAAAGCTACAGTTCCTAGAATTCCCGAGCGCTGAGACAGAGCAATTAAAACAGACTCAAACTCAGTTATTTCTGCAGTGTGCTTTGGGCCTATGAGTGTGAAGTAGTCTAATCCCTAGATTAGGTAAACAGGACACAAAGAGCAAGTCGAAGCAACTTTGAGCAGTTCTGTATTGAGATTTTAAACTTTTTAAAGCTAGAAAGATTATACAGTGGACCTTTGTTAATACGCTGGGGTTTGGTTCCAAGATCCCCCGTGTATAACAAAATCTGTGTATACTCAAGTCCCATTAAATATAATGACATAGCAAAATGGTGTCCCTTATAAAAAATGGAAAATCAAGGTTTGATATTTGAAATTTGTACTTTTTTTGGACATATTCAAACCATGTATGCTTGAATCAGTGTATAAAAAATCGGTGTATAAGAAGGGCTGACTGTACATCAAATTCTAAAGATTTCTAATTTAGCAAAACTGTGGTACTCAGAAGCACAGTGATAATATTTACAGATAGGAGCAATTCTTTTTTATTTTTTTGCCAGTTGTGAAAGCTCTCTAGGTCAGCCGGAAACATCCATTTAAGGATTAAACTGATGATCAAACAGGGTGTTTTCATTTGCTGTTGCTGAGGTATGCTATGCAATGAAAGGCAGACCTGAGGCTCACTTGAAAATGAAATTACCTGGCTGTGACATGGTAAGATTCCACCTACTACTGCAGCAGCTATCAGCCCTTCAGGAGAAATAACATCATTTCGCTCCTCTCACTTTGTGCGTTTCAATACAGCATCCTTGCACTGAAAATGTATACTATTAGCATTTAACTCCTATGGTACAAACAGAGCTACTAGAAAAAGAAAGGAAAATGCTTTGAATATAAATAAAAAATGAATTTCTGCTTTGGACAGAACACCAAATCTTTTAGTCAAGCCCAATGTGGAACTGAAGTTTCTCAGACATATTTTGCAATGTCATCAGGCTACTTGACAAAATGATTAGAAACATTTCTGGTATTTGGCTATTTAAATTCAGTACTGATCTTGGATTCAAGTTTAAGCAGCTTCTTAATTGTGCTGAACAATCCCAAAGTATTTAAATACTAATACAAAAAGAAGAAAAAAAGATGTATGGGGGAGAAGAGCTCCTGTAGAATCCAAAAGACATCAATTCTCCATTCCAATGGCGCTTTAATGGATTTACTTAACCATCATAACCTGTTATTCCCTTGTTTAAGGCCAGAAACACCAGTTTACCAAATCATCTGTATATTCTTTCAGTTAAGCACAGTTTAACAGTCTAGCATGAACTTTATCATAACTCAAATCAGCATACACGATGACAAATCAATATTAGAAGTATAAACTCTAAGCCAACATTTTCAATAGATATGAAATACTCAAGAGCTTGAATATAATTATTTAGAGTCATTTATAAAAGCGGTAGTTACAGAAACAGCAGGTTCACAGTGGCCATTTGTTCAAGAAGGTGCCTACTGCACAATAGAAGTCCCAGCTGTGGCAAAACATTGCAATTTCAGGCATGAGAAGCACTACTGAGAGTTATCTACATTTTACAGTTCAGTCACACTTTTTATTTAATGTCAGCATACAGAGGACAACCCCAGTAAATTATTCTGTAATGTCAAGTATTTAGTAGGTTCTTCAGCTGAAACAGTGACATAAAATACTAAAAAATAAGCAGTATGAAACAAACATGATTTTCTAAAATTATAAATATACCAACGATACTTATTAAAGCTTTGTCATTATTGCAACAGTCAATTTAGTTTAACAATTTGTCATGTTAGAAAGACTCTTATGAAATTTATTCAAGTTGTCAAGAAATTAGAAGGACGTTTATAAAGAAAATACATATGAATTTTACTGTTGATTTTTCACTATATCATTACAATTTTGTACAGTATCACCTAATGTGTCAATCTTAACAAATCCATGTATACAGACTTTGTAAGTGCAGGAAATTAATTTTTTCCCCTTCTGTTTTCAGATCTTTACACAAGATATGTGACACTTAAATTAGCCGGTTTTCTCACTTTTAACATAAGCAGGCCAGCAGTATTCTAAATGCAAATTTAGTAGCTTTAATGTAATAGAAGGGAGACATACACAGTCTTTCAAGCACACAGCTGAGTTCCAACAGATCAAACATTGCCAGAAAAGTCTTCAGTAAGAACGTTTTTGTTCTAGTTTGAACACCCACATAATAAGACAATCACTCTCTCTACGCTTCACAAGAAGTAACTGACCCATACTCGACTGTGCACTAAGGGTTGTAATTAGCCTTTCTCCATTGTTGTAGTAACTATGTATAGCAATATTTCAAGGAATCATCAAACTTCTGTTCGTAGTGTCTTACAATATAGGATAGTACTCAATGGCAATTTATACTTCAGTTGCAACAAATAAAATTCCCCTTTGACCACGAAGATGTAGTAGTAAATGTACCCTCTTTCCATGTCCAAATACAGTAATTCAAAATGTCTGTTAAATACTTTAGCAGATACAGAACTCATTTAACCAGGATGCTGTATTACAACTGCTGTTTACTGGAAAACTGAAAGATGCTATATAATTTAAAAACTAGATTTTTTTCTGTACAATATAATTCAAATAAATATACTAAATTTAATGTGCATTTTGTTCTACAAATTGGTAACACATTTACTCTGCCAGGGTGTATATACTGCCATTACACTCTGCTATTCCTGTGCTGTTGGGTTCACAGTTACTGTGAGCTTTCTGGATAAGTGGTGTCAAGTTTCCCTGAAATTAAAAGTGGTTGTACATGATTTGGTTAGGGAAGAACCCTGCCTTTGAAGGCAACATCTGACAGAAATGGTGTATGGCTAGTCTTTGAAAAGACACAGTTTGCCCTTGGTATCCGCGGACTTGCCATCAGATCTGAGCATCCGCAGATGGCAAGTCTGCATTGTCCCCAATGGTGGCGTGTGCCTGTGCTGTCATTGGGACAGCCCCAGTGGCGGCACCACTATTAGGTTCTGTTGCCCCCAAATGGTGGCACACCCATGTGAACACGCCACCGTGATACAATAGAGGCTATCTCTAATGGTGGCGCGGCCGCAGGGAAGCACTGCCATTGGGGACAACGCAGGTTCCTGCATGGATACCAAGGGCTGACTGTATTCAAAAGCCTTCCTTCTCTGTTAGATTATAATAACCAAGGAAATGAGCAAGATTTGTAAGTTTAACTTTTCCCAGTAGCAGAGCACATATCATTTTATAAAGTTAGTACTGAGGAGCCTGAAAAGTAGGCAGCTGTCTTATAAGCTAGTGCAGATCTTTTTTTCTTTCCAAAAAGGGCAGTCTGCTCGCGCCTTGTTTTGTTGTGCAAGGGAGCCACAGCGGACAAACCATGCAGCTCCCTCGTGCAGCAAAAAGCTCCCGCAAAAAGTGAGTCTTTGCAGCGCCATAAGGACATCGCAGTGCACCGATGGTGCACTTGTGACGTCCTTATGACATCGGGACGCATGGATGCTAAGCATCTGTCGCATCAAAATGGCAGTGCTCGTGTGGACAGGGCACTGCCATTTTGACACCCCCATCACATGCTAGGAGTGAGGCCAATATGGGCGGTGCGCCCTCAACCAACCCCAGCACATGATGGGGGCGCTGCAAAGGCCTGTCTGGAGAGGGCCATAAACTTATCCCATATTTTCCATTGAGCACCATACTTATCATTCGAACACATTAAAATGTAATTTTGAAAGGGGGGGAACCCCAAGGAAGCTCAGGATCATCTGTAAATGCTAAAGAGGAAGTTCTAGTTATGGTGTATGCCATCTTATTCCAGTTTGGCAGTGGACCCATCTGCCTTCTGCGTTTCTGATACTGAAACTAAGTTTAGATTTTCCAGCCAAGGCAAAAAGCAGCCAGATCAAAGCTGCTTATGTTCAGGAATGAGTGTACATTCTATCCTCATTCTATAGAAAACATACCATTTGCTATCCTGACTGCACCAATATGGCAAAGACAGCTGGGGAAGGAAAAAAGGTAGGTTGGCTCAGTGGCAGTGAGGTTTCAGACTGCACAAATAGCTTGAGTCTTCTTGGTCATTCTTTCCTCAGTCTGGGAGTCTGTGACCAACCAGGATCTTCTGGCAAATGTGGAAAAGAATTTTAGCACAGGAAAGTGGTAATGGAAGTTGCTTTTTCAGGACTCTCAAGATCAAATGACAACATTGAAATGTAGCAGCTTAATTTTTTTTAAAGTTAAATATGGGATCAAACATTAGGTAGGACCCAAAAATGCAGTATATAACCCAGGAGGAAGAAATATGTTACCATTACTGTTTTCGAAGAGTCATTAAATAGACATAGAATTAAGTGCTCTCATATAAAATGAAAAGAATGCTTACTAACTCATTTCTGGTAAAAAGACCTCCCTGGCCAGAGCCCTGTAAACATTTCACCTATCTTGCTAGTTTAGGCCAGCTGAGTGACCTCATCAACTGCAAAAATAAAGATAATAATATCATAACAATAATAATAATTTGAAATCCATTCTAAATAAACACACCCTAAACAATATGCCATTTACATCAGTGTGCGATATTAGTTTTCAATGATCTAGTGAACAGCATCAGCATGAAACTTACCTTTAATTAAAGATTTCCGCATTGGCCAAATATAGAAATCCTAGCTTTTGGTACTGCATACTCTATCTCTGAAATATTTGAAACTGTTACTGCAAACATGTTGTGTTTAGTGGATACAGTTTGCAATTAAGCAAAGGAGTAGCATTTTCCCACCATGTCCATCATGGGACATTAGTAAAGTTACTCTCAAAACTGTCCCTCCACAAATTAATAAAAACATTTCTGTGATTTTAGCATAGAGAAATAAATATATTTTTTGCTATTTATCCTTATAATTTGTCCCACCCTCCCCAATCCATGAAAAGCAATGTCACTGTTTCTGGATTGTCTATCCAAGTAAGGCATACTAGAGAGACCATATCTCAAACCCACATTTGATTACGATTTCATTGAAATATTGAATTCTTGCTACACATGTTAGATACACTGTGAAGTCTTAGTCACAATGGACTTCAATTTCTATTGGAAGGTATCTTCTTGCATTAAGCTTTTTAAACCTGTGCACTTCAGTAGTTCTCAGTGACACTTTTCAAGGACATTCAAGACTTACTTTCAAGAAGAGATGAAAGATGTGTGCAACTCTACACCTCCCAAAAAAAAGATAACTGCCAGACTTTTAGGGTTTCATTACTGCTTAGTGCCCATGTGCTTCTCTAAAGCATTTCCACACACACATCAGACTTTGCTAATCTTTGCTTCAAACTCCAACCTCACTGTGTTAGATTCTGGATCAAAGTATCCTCAAGCCTTTATGATCGGCTTCTGAGGAAATCATTCTCTGGGAGGGTCAGCCCAAGATTACCTAAGTGCATGTGCAGCAGCCACATCAAGTTTCTTTGGATCTTGGTTCAAATTGTTTTGCAAACTGATTGCAAATTGTTAAATGAGTATTTGAGACAAACCATGCATCATCAGTATAAAGTGGTAAAAAGTAGATGAATAACTTCAGTTTTGTCCAACATAAAAGCAATTACTAACACCACACTTAAGCCTGTCGATTTAATGGAAAATGTTCATTTAATGGAAAATGCATGAGTTTAAAAATACTTTTAACAAGTACTTTAAAGTGAATGGGAAAATATAGTAAGGATACATTCCACTAGGGATGTATTAAAATTATGACTTTGCACATAGAAATGCTTGGAGGAGATATTAAAAATCAGAATATTACAGTGCATATTTAATACCAGTTTATTCAAATTTTAAATGGAGACACTACAAATTGTCTTGATGATCACTGGAGCATTAAAAGTTCTCAGTACTATGACTAGCTTTTGAAAAAAGTGAAAATACATCCCGCTTTATAGATTCCTGTTAGTTAAGTGTTCTAAATTCAACTGCCCAAAATGCATGTTATACCATTCCAAACTACAGCCTATTCAAACTGTGAACATATTGTATTCCTGAATGCCCTTACAATTTTACCCTCACTAATTGGTTTTTGTTTTTTTTAGATTTGTCTCAAACATGTTATACAAAAATAGTTTTGAAAATATAGGAAAATTATCACTGACACTTTGGATACACAACACAACTCCGGCTGGAAGGCAACTGTATTTCAAAAAGACTTTATCTGGGCCAGACACTTCAAATCGTTCAGAAATATGGCATGCAGTATCCAAAAGTATGGCTCTGAGGAAATAATTTTTTACATTAAGCATAAAGAAATTTATATTCAACATTCAGTTATGTTTTGAGAAAAACTACCTATTCAAGTTCTACTTCTTTGATGCAGCATTAAGGATTAAAACTTACCACTTTACCAGGCCTTGCCCATGTGCAAATAAATCCCTCCTGACAAGCAGTGACTATACAGTCTTCAAGAAAAATTAACACAGTCAGTCTTTCGTGTGCTATCTTTTTACAGATAAGAGGCTCTAACAAAGGAACATCTTCCATTCTGGGACACAGAGGTGTTCCCAAAGTTTTTGCTGGGTCTGTTTTGGTTTTAGTAACTAGATTCAGTTTGTCACTGCTCTTACTAGATATATGTCCCATACTATGGTTTCTCTTGTGATCTTTTTCGTGGTGTCTTTCCTTCCGATCATGTAGCGATAAGGTTGCAAACTTACTAACACCAGAGGCAATGGCACCATCCATGACACTGCTTTTACTGCCAGAATTGGAGACTGCAGAATGTGGAAGGCTATTTGACCGTGGAAGAGGAGGGGGCACAGAGTTCCCAGGCGTTGAGATGCTGTTTCCATTACTTCCTGGGTTAGCTCCACCACTTCCTGCAGGCGGACTTGTGGCATTCATGACATTTGTGTGTGTCCTTGCTCTTGAGAGGGGTTGGTGTGGGAAGAGAATATCTTCTGTTAGGTCCCATAAACATAGTTGTGTGTCCTGGCCAACTGAACCAAACCTATATGTTACGCTTACTGGGCGACTGTCTGTAGAGTTCCTTTTTGATAACCTAGACTGTGTGCTATTTGCTCGGTCTCTTCCAAAATGAAGAAGGTCTTGGAAATCCTCATCACTGCCACTAAATTCCATTGGATCACTTTCTTCTACACTAGTGGTATATGGATCAAAGGCCACAACGCTCACCCACGATTTATGTCCATGGCCTCTAGCTATAACTCGACAATCCACAAAAGACCAGACAGTCACCAAGTCATCCTCTCCACCTGTTACAATGTATTTTCCATCTGGGCTCCAACATGCACATAGCAGTCCTCCAAAGTAGCTTTTCATTGTACCATGCAACTCCACTGAATCAAAGTTAAATACCCGAAGAAAGCCATCCTGGCTTACACAAGCCAAGAATTTTCCGTCTGGGGAAAAAGCAAATTCATTCAGGGCACCCTCACCTACTGTCCATTTAAGCAAAGGATTTCGTGTTGATTTGCTTTTGCATGTATGGACTGCAAAACTTTCTCCTTGTTTAAGCAGCTGATAGTGTGGGGCTGTGGTACCACAATTGTGTTCCACATTATACAAGTACATATTGCCACTGGAATGAGCTACTAAGAAGAGACTTTCTGAACCAGGCACCCATTTTACACATGTTACTCTGGACTTGTCTATTAGTCTCTGAAAAACAAAGAAAAAAGGTACACATCAGAGTCACCCCAGTGTTGCAGTTTTCATTTACTATATTCAGACTTAAAATATTAAATTTCTCTACTTGCAGAAGCTTGTGAGGGTTTCACTTAAGCTACTGCCAAAGGTGTGTTTTTCTTAAGGCATATAAATATGAACTAACAATGCAATCATCAGTTTAATTTGTGACAATATTAAAGACAGTGTAACAAAAAAGACTCAAGATGCTGCATGCATTCTGTGAAGAAAACTAACTCAGCTATCAAAACACTGACCTACAGATGTAGAATGCAAACAAAAAATTTAGGACATCAATTGAATTCATCTTTGGAACAAAAGAGTAAAGTTTTAGGAATCCATCAGATCTGGCAATTTTATATAATAATGAGACCACTCTAGATACTATAACAACAGTATACAAGAATAAAACATATAATATTCATTGCTTAAAACAGTTTAAAAACAATACATCAACTGTTGTTGTTGCTGAAGTGTAATCCCGCTTCAATCCAGCTGGGAAAGGTGGGAAAATACAAATACATTTTTTATTATTATTTTGTATTTATGGAAGAAAAACTGGGTGACAGAAGCACTAGCAGCAGCATCTTGCAGGAAAAGAAAATAGTGAAAAGTCAAATACAAATCTGAATCAAGCTCTGTTCTGATTTGTACTCCCAGAATCAGACTGCAGAAATATTTATAAAGAGCAGAGCTAGAAAATCTGTGGCCCTCCAGATGCTGCTGGACTGTAATTCTCATAATCCCTAGTAGGAGTAATAGTTCATTAACATCTGGAGGACCACACATTCCTAGGACTGATATGAAGGCTGTAAGAAAGAAGGGAACAAAATACTATCAATCTGAGCTTTGATGAGAAACAGATCTCTATAAAGTTTGAACTGCTTTGCTAGCAGAAGCCAGCATAACTGTAGAACTTTAAGGAGAGACTAATCTGCAGAGCAATGTGTATCTCAAGTGGGTGGAAGATGATGCTCAGTTTCTACAGTGCATCATGGGAGGATCAAAAAGGTTTACTTGATTCATTTATTTGCACATCACTTTAAAGGTCTCTGGAAAGGCACTGAATTTGATTGTAAGGTAAGGTAACACAATAAAATTAATGGAAGGAAAGTTTACCATCCCTCCTTTTGTCTTAACAGCCAAATGCACCATCTGAAATGCTCCTCCAAAAGGTGAGAGAGTCCATGGGTTGGGGGAGCAAAGGAGGAAAAAAAACCTTTCCTGTGAACTTCCTCAAGTGAACTTCTCAGGTTTCATGCCAGTACATCTGTATAGTTTATAAATAAGTAACAGAGTGCTTTATTATCTAAGTAAATGCCCATGGAAAAACTCTACCTGTCCTAAGGTCATGTTCAGCTATAGGATGATAACAACTCTTTCAGAAATACAATCTGCCTCCCCTGAAAAAAGAAGGCAACATTTTTCTATCTACACAACTAAGGAATGTGAACAATTCTGAGTGCCACACATGAGGCTACTAGAAAAAGCTTATTTCAATGAGAATCTATTCAAAGATTTAGCTGCTAGAAACATTCTACTGAACTGTAATTCAATTCATGCCAGTTCATGCTTTAACAGAGATGATCAAGTACTGTACAGGGAATCTACAAATATGTTTTCAATATTAATAATAATAAAATTTTATTTCTATTTCCCGCCTCTCCCATTCAACCAAGCAAGCTGATATTTATGTGAAACTATTTGCATCTCTGAAGCAAATTACTTTAGCATGTTTACAGGTGAATGGAAGACTTTCTTTCTGGAATACACCCCCCTAAATGAGTACAAGTGTGTCTACAGGTGCTCTTTCAATTGTATTTGTCTGTGAGCCACTTTGGGTTCCTTCTGGGAGAAAGGCCATATATAAATGAAATGAAATAAAATAAATAATAGGATTCATGCAAAGACTGCACTAGCGTTTTCATTAGCCACTGTCTGACAATGTGCCCCAGCCAAGGTTTATGAAGTGTGAATTAGCACTAATAAACAGGAGCTCTCCTACAGATAGAATGCTAAACTTTGTTAGCCCTAAAGATGAAGTGGGGGTGTCACATACACAAAGATGGAGAATATGCAAGTGTATAGGTTTAGGAGATGGTGTAGATGTAACAGTACACATAGCCAGAGTAGAATATTGTATGCCATGTCATATGGTACATCTGCCTTCTGATAGTAACCAAAGGATAAGAAATTGGGGGTGTGGAGAACAGGGGAAAATACCATATTATTGTTTATTGTCCAGTACTGTGGAAGAATCTCTAGCAAATTTTCTTACACTCTGAGACTTTTCCTCTATTCAACCAAGCAAGCTGATTCCTAGTAGAAAGGTAAGTAATATTTGTATGCAGAATTTATAAAATAGTACAGGTATGTTTGCATGCATGAAGATTAAGAACATCCACTTACTTCTTCATTAAATAGTTTGCTAGTTTCTTTTTTAATAGGATCTATAAGTTGCACCTGGCCTGCAGAGAAGCCCACTAGTAGAGAAACACTTTCCGCCGTGGCAGTTAAATGATTGAAGTCATGACACGTTGGTTGTGTTCCTTTGTATATCCTTTTATCTATTGGTTTACTCAAATCAGCAGCCTGCAAAAAAATTATGAAAACAAGATTAGCAATGAATAACACACTATTCCAGGGTGCTTTACAACAAAACAAGCAAGTCTAATGTTTGTTGCAACCATAGCAACAGTGGAAAATTAAAGTGGAGACAGCTTTAAAAAGCACATGGATTCAGGGACAGCACTGCAATACACAAACAAAATCAAAATGCCGCAACAGAATGTTGCAAAGTAATTTCTCCCCTTCTAATAGGAATAAGGAACATGTGACCCTCCGGGCATGACCCTCAGTTGTATGTTTTACTCTTTAGGATCTTATCCAGTTCTTTGATAGCTGCCTTTCCCATTCCTTCTTCCATTCCTTCTTCCAAGAGATGCTACTCCAAAAATAGTGACAGAAAGTAACTTCAGCTGTGAACACCATTAGTGGAAACTGATTTTTTTTATCCAATACATTTCAGGTTATAATTACCCCCAAAATACGGTTTCCTGTGCTTCCAGTAAGGAGGAATGTTAAATGTTTAGTAATTTCTCTTATTTGTACTAAGATACAATACAAAACAGGACTTCTTTACTTTTTTCCCCATTACAGAAAACTTGGTCATGAAAGATGGACAAGTAGAAATAGCCAAGTCCTTAACTCTCTTCATAACATCCAGGCATAGTTACCTATGTCAGTGTTATGGATGAGGAAAAAATCTTACAAAATTAACTCATCAGGACAGGCTGTTCTTCGACACCCCATGAAATTTGTTAACTTTTGAGGAAATTCCTCACACCTAGTACAATAACAACATGAAGATCTTTTTCTCCCTTCTTGAGGTTTCAGCAATTTGTATGAAATGTATCTGTGAAAAACTACTGTTTTCACTTTGTGAACCAAAGTGTATGACTACATGAGTGACACACAATGTGCAACACAGAAATTTGATGCATCAAAAAGATACAAACAACTTATCCAAAACGTCTTAATTTTTAAGATCTGTGCAGCAAGGCCTGGGTTTCCACCTTTCTATTCTCAACAATGGCTCCTTTTCATCCTGGAGAGAAGTGACCAGTGGGGTCCCACAGGGTTCTGTCCTGGGCCCAGTGCTATTCAACATCTTTATCAATGACTTGGATGACAGAATTGGAAGCATTCTTATCAAATTTGCAGATGACACCAAATTAGGAGGAGTAGTTAACACTCCAGAGGACAGGATCAACATTCAAGATGACCTGAATAAACTAGAAAGTTGGGCCACAGCTAACAAAATGAACTATAACAGGGAGAAATGCAAGGTACTGCACTTAGGGTGGAAATATAAAATGCACAGATATAGGATAGGAGAGACATGGCTGAATGAGACTACGTGTGAAAGGGATCTGGGAGTCCAAGTAGACCACAAGCTGAACATGAGTGAACAGTGTGATGCGGCAGCTAAAAAGGCCAATGCAATTTTAGGCTGCATCACTAAGAGTATTGTATCTAGATCAAGGGAAGTAATAGTGCCACTCTGTTCTGCTTTGGTCAGGCCCCACCTGGAATATTGTGTCCAGTTCTGGGCTCCACAATTCAAAAAGGATGTTGAAAAACTGGAACGTGTCCAAAGGAGGGCAAGTAAAATGGTGAAAGGTCTAGAAACCATGTCCTATGAGGAGCGACTTAAGGAGCTGGGGATGTTTAGCCTGGAGAAGAGAAGGTTAAGAGGTAATATGATAGCCCTGTTTAAATACTTGAAGGGATGCCATACTGAGGAGGGAGCTGACTTGTTTTCACTTGCTCCAGAGACTAGGACCCGGAGCAATGGATGCAAGCTACAAGAAAAGAGATTCCACCTCAACATTAGGAAGAACTTCCTGACAGTAAGGGCTGTCCAACAGTGGAACAAACTCCCTCAGAGTGTAGTGGAGTCTTCTTCCTTGGAGGTCTTTAAACAGAGGCTAGATGGCCATCTGTCGAAGATGATTTGATTTGGATTCCTGCATGGCAGGGGGTTGGACTGGATGGCCCTTGCGGTCTCTTCCAACTCTATGATTCTATGATTCTATTCAAACCTCTGATTCCTGAGTCGCCTCCTGGCACAAGAAAATGACAGTGATGGTACTTCCCCCATCAGTCTATGTCTATGCCAAGAAAAGCCTCATTTACTTAACTTTTGCATGTCATGTTGCTCTTAAGCACCTAAAGTTTTGCCTGGCATAAGCATGAAGTGATGAGAACAAGTCAGCTCCATACCTGTGTGTCAGGCTGCTATAAGAGGTACAGGATAATGCCTAATACATCACCCTGTGACACATCTATGTACCACTCACGGGTACCCAGCAGATTTCACAAAGCATTTCAGCTTGCTGTGTATCATTACAGCATAATGAAACTGACAACAAGCATGTTCTGCATTGCAGGTTATGACTGGCTTGTTTTTACCTGTGATTTTTAATCTTCAGTGACATTTGGTGCTAGATGTAGTCTTCCCAATACATAAACCATTTCTACAGTCGGCCCTTCTTATACACAGATTTCTTATACACGGATTTAAGCATACACGGTTTGAAAATGTTCCAAAAAAGTATAAATTTCAAATATCAAACCTTGATTTTCCATTTTTTATAAGGGACACCATTTTGCTATGTCATTATATTTAATGGGACTTGAGTATACACAGATTTTGTTATACACGGGGGATCTTGGAACCAAACCCCAGCGTATTAACAAAGGTCCACTGTATAATCTTTCTAGCTTTAAAAAGTTTAAAATCTCAATACAGAACTGCTCAAAGTTGCTTCGACTTGCTCTTTGTGTCCTGTTTACCTAATCTAGGGATTAGACTACTTCACACTCATAGGCCCAAAGCACACTGCAGAAATAACTGAGTTTGAGTCTGTTTTAATTGCTCTGTCTCAGCGCTCGGGAATTCTAGGAACTGTAGCTTTGTGCAACATTTAGCCTTTTCTGTCAGAGATCTCTGATGCCTCAATAAACTACAATTCCCAGGATTCCTGAGCACTGAGCCAGGGCAGTTAAATCAGTCTCAAATTGGATTATTTCTGCAGTGTGTTTTAGATCAAAGCCAAAAAAAACCTTAGTTCAATTAACCATCCTCCGTACAGGTCACATTCTTCAAACAAAGGTATCTTCTTTCCCCTTACTTTATACTCCTTGGAACACTTACTTGTTTAAGCCATAGGTTACAACGAAATTCTAATGCACTTCAGCACAATTACAAGTTGTAAAGATGCACTGACAATATTTGTATGACTCCAGACAAGTGGAGATGTAAAGTACTAGCATCATTCAAAAGGCATTGATTCAATACACATACCACTACTGTCTATTATGTATTATGTCAACTTCCATCATTTGACAAAACTCTTCAGATGGGAATTCAACACTGAGCACCATCCAACTGCATTACTGAATGCATAAAGATTTTCATTCTTTTGTGTAGTGCAATATTTTGTTAATCTAACATCTCTCAAAAGTGGTTTGTTTCTTCTCTGACAATTAACCCCGAGTTTGTATTTTGATGACAAATGAGCAGAATATGGATACCTGCTATTACAGAAAATAATACTTTGGCAACGACTAGGAAAGTCCTCACTAAGTTCTTCCCGTATTTTAAGTTCAAAACATGCACAATGGCCAAATCAGACTCTTCCCTTAAATCCTCAAAACAATTTTTCTTCCACTAGTGATGTTCCAAAAACTGCATTTTAGGGCCAAACCAGACGCAGTACACAGGTGTATGTAAAATTATCATGCCTTCAAATAAAATCAAAAGCAGAATCAGGAACAGAGTAATCAGAAGTAAGGGAGCCAAAACAGGAGAGTTGCTTAACCCTTATAGCTGTTTTTCTTAGCCCTCACTCTGCTTCAGATTTACAAATTCAAGTTTCCATGTGGAGAGTGGGTTGAAGGACCTTGATTTGCAGCAGAAAAAAAGAGGTACTAGAGGAAAGAAAGAAAGAAAGATTTCCCACCTACCCTCTTCCCTATTTCTAATTTCAGCATCATGTAATGGTTTGAGTGTTAGATTATAATTCTCGAAACCAGGGTTCAAATCCTCGCTTGGCCGTGGAAACCCACTAATTGACCTTGGGCAAGGCACACTCTCTCAGCCTCAGGTGAAGACAAAGGCAAATTCTGAACAAATCTTCCCAAGAAACCCTCATGATGGGTTTCACCAGAAATGACTTGAAGGGACACAGCAACAACAACCGATATCTTACACACATCTGTATACAGTGTCTACTTCGGTGGTTAAACAGCAGAGTTATATAGTTATATTATGCCATCAAACAGCAACAGAGAGATCTCATAGAGTTTACCAACTTAATTTATACCAGAATTTATTTTTTATACAATTAGAGGCAATTCAATTTAAAAGAAGGATTCACAAAATAGAACTTAAATATGTTTTTTCACGTTTTACTTAGATGGAAGTTAAGTTAACTGACAACAAAAAAACAGTTTGCTTAATTGTATCTTGGGTTGCTATGGAGACATTCTAATATGGTGGTGTTGGTTAATCACTACACATTCTCTTCATTCTAAGGCTTGTGCCAAAATTTTGATTTTGCACTTCTGCCAAACCATAGGGATGCTGGTATTCACCACAGCCTGTAACGTTAGGTTAAAAAATTAATTTGATAATGTTCACTATTAACATTAATTAGGAATTAATTAACGAAAAACTAGTAACTGGAACGGAACTGAGTTATCATTGTTAGAGTAACTTGCTGGCAAAACGTCAGGAATCAACTCTTCTACAACTTGACCATATAGCTCAAAAAACTCACAAAAAACTAGAACAAACAATGTTTGTGGAGGGGGGATAACCTGAAGCTGTGTGGAGAAAGCATGCCTCTGGGGAAGGAGAAGGAGGAGTATTCAGAGTCAATTCTTCAAAAGAGTCCTTTGCCTCTCTTGGATTTAGCCCTTCATCAATGGGGAGAAAAGCGGGAAGCCAACTGCACCCCTCTCCACCCCAGCAAAGAAGGATTGAGCATCCTTCCTAACCAGAGAGAAGCTGTACCCTGTCACCTTGTGAGTAGCAACTGAGAAGCTGGTTGAACAGCAACTCAGAAGCCTCTTGCTTCTCCTCTTGCCTGCTCAGTTGCTGTTCTCAAGGTGACCAGATGCAAAGAGAGCAATGACCGAGCAGCCAGCTGAGCAATGACCAACAAGTCTTATGCCTTTGCCACAACGCTGGTATGGATCAAAGGCTTCTCAGTTGCTGCTCCTAGGATGACTGGGTACAAAAGGGACTTGAGCAGCTGGCCTGAGCAGCAACCAAGAAGCCTCTTGCTTGCACTGGCCTTTGCTGCAAGGCCAGCATGAGTGAGAGGCTTCTCTGTAGCTGTTTGATTGCTGCTCCCAGGACCAGCTGCCTGGTCACAGCCTAGGAGCAGCAAATGAGCATCCAGCTTTCCTTTTGTTGTAAGGCCGGTGCAGGCAAGGAGGAGGACCAGGCCTGGGCCATTTGTATTCCAAGATCATAAATACCAAAGCTTTCTCAGCACCATCATCTGGAAATGCTCATGTAATCTGGAAATGCTACAGTACTTCTATCTGGAAAACTATACAGAAGGATAGCATGGCTGATAGCACTGAAAGCCAATGAGAGATTCAAGAGACTCAACAGAGCTTCTACCTCTCCCTGTTGCTCTACTGTCCTGGTGAAAGTAATCTGTCAGGGCAATCAGGACAATTTCAGTACAAAAACCAGCAGATAAATCTGACTGAAGATAGATGCAGAAAAATCCAACTCCAGCTGGAACATGCATGGAGCAGTAAACCAATGTGCATGAGAACAAAGCAGTGACTACCATCCAATAACTGCTTAAACCTACCAGGACCCAAAATAAGTATTTTAGAAGCAAAAGGGAAGGGGGACCACCTGAAAGCCCCATGGACATTGTTTTTTTTGTGGGTTTTTCAGGCTATGTGGCCATGTTCTAGAAGATTTTCTTCTTGACATTTCGCCAGCATCTGTGGCTGGCATCTCCAGATAATGCTTGCCTGGAAAAAGTTGTGTACATAGCCCGAAAAACCCACAAAAAAACATGGATGCCAGCCAATGAAAGCCTTCGACTTCTCATGGACATTATTTTGAGTTCTATGATGGAAAAAAGATAGGAAACGGAAGTGTTAAATAAATATTGAGCCTTGACACATCTTTACATATATGTTCCCATATAGGAACATGGTATGAAACCCATCGGTATGAAACATTTATTCATTAGTAAAAGTGCAATGAGCTTACAGCTCTTAACAGATTTAGTTCATCAGTCATCTGCCCAAAAGAGCTGAACAACAGTGAAATGAACTGCCTTGGAAGATGGCAGGTTTTCCTTCACTGGAAGTCTTTAAACATAGGTTGGATGGCTGTCTCTCAGGAGTTTTTTGACTGTGGATTTCTGCTTGGCAGGGGATTGCACTATGGGGATTGCACCCATGTGGTGCCTCCCAACATTACAATTCTAGAAACCAAAAATGTACACATGGTTGGGCTTATTAACATCTTTGATTAGAGGACCTTGTTCACATTAGATGTGTGCGGATTCAGGCCAAAGAAGACAATACCTTCTGAGCAAGTAAGTAAGTACAGGTTGAGTATCTCTTATCCAGAATTCTGAAATCTTATCCACATGGGTGGCTGAAATAGTGACACCTTTGCTTTCTGATTTCAATGTACACAAACTTTATTTCATGCACCAAATTATTAAAAATATTGTGTATAAAATTATCTCCATGGAATGTGTTTAAGGTGTAAATGAAACATAAATGAATTTCATGCTTAGATTTGAGTCCCATATCCAAGATATCTCATTATGTATATGCAAATATTCAAAAATCTAAAAAAAACTCCCAAAATCCAAAACACTTCTGGTCCCAAGCATTTCGAACAAGGGAAACTCAACCTGTAGCCAGAACAAAAGTATCTATGTCACATTACAGAAAGTTCTGTAGATTAATCCCATGGGTACAAATAAAATGTGAACTATCCCCAAATGGATAGAACACTCAATGAATATTCAATTCAAAAAGTAAGATCTTAAACAAAATTGAAAATCTACTTTTAAGAGATACTTTAAAAATATGGAGACACTGGAATAAGCAGCTTCCACCAACCACGTCATTCACCTTTAAGAACAATTTTAAATCATCCAAATTTTTATACAAAAGGAAGACAAAATGAATATAGAAAAATAAAGGTATAGAAATAATTAAGATAAAACGGTAAAGGTAGTCCCCTTGACATGAATGTCTAGTTATAACCGACTGTAGGGGGTGGTACAGTGCGCCCTTGGCTTGTGCAGGAGATCCATTCCGGACCCCCCGCATAAGCTGAATAACACGTAAGCTCAAGCCCCATTCAATTGATTGGGGCTCGTGCTTCCGGGAGAGTGTGTGTGCCATGGATGCGTGCACTATTCATTCACCCATCGTGCAGGCGCACTGTATTCATCTCCGTTACTAAGCCGAAGAGCCAGCGTTGTCTGAGAATGGCTCTGGTGGTCATGCGGCTAGCATGACTGCTAAGCACTGTTACCTTCCCACCGTAGTGGTATCTATTTATCTACTTGCATTTGTATGCTTTTGTCAGATAGATCTTTTGCAGTGTGTCCCCAGGGCTCTGTTTTGGGTCCCCTACTGTTCTCTCTTTACACATTGTCCCTAGGAAAACTTACCAGTTCTTTTCGTTTTTCCTATCATTAAAGAAAGTTTTGTAGAAGTAGGGTTTGAGGAAGGAAGAGCAGTGACATGGACAAAAACAGGACAAAAAGTTGAAGGAAGGAAAATGAATAGTAGGAAACTCAAAGCAGATTAGCTTAAGCAAATCAGCTTCAAACAGAAAATGTGATCTCCAATGAGTGACAGGAGATAAAGAAAGAAGCACTGCAGGGTTTGAGACCAGGATGTGTCTAATATCATAAAGTCTGAAGCTAGCATAGCATGTCATCTTGACAAGTCTACCAAGTTTTTTTTATTAAAAAAAATACATTATCTTTGGAACATTTTAACCACCTCAGTTTTGAATAGCTTTATGATAGGCACAGCTCAGAATGTTATAGCAAAACCACCTTTTATTTATCAGAAACACTTTAAAAAAAGCCCAGAGCAGAGCTAATGCCGAGCAACACTTCTTGATTTTCAGTAACTATGATTTGCCCTTTCAATCTGAGTTAAGTAAACTACCGTTGCTACTGACCATGGTACCCAGCCAAAATTATCAAGGTTAGTGGTAACTAATGTGTACTGATTTCACAGTAAACTACAAATGTGATCCAGGAGTTGATGATGGAAATGGAGGGAGAGAGAGAGAGGGAGGGTGAGGGGGGGTGGGAGTGAAATTTACCAGCAGGTTACTGTTGGGCAACCCATGATATGGCTGCAATTCTGGAAACACATCTGTCAAGGGGTCCACAATCTACTTCGAATACTGAGGGGGTTCTTATCTCTGTCAACCATAAATAAGACCATCCTCACTCAACTCACATATTAATCAGTGTGGCTCCCACATGCCTCTTCCTTTGCTTTCCTAGCACCATTGACAAGTACACAAGTCACCATCTCCTCATCTCTTAGCACTAAGCAGAGAACAGCATTTAAGCCACCAACATCATCTCTCAGTGCACTGCATCTTTTACACATAACACTGCTAACCAAAAGGAAGACAGAAGCAAACCAATGGGAAGACAAAGAAAGATGGTGGAAGTAATAGCAGCAACAGAGATGGGAAAACAGAAACAGGAGTAGTAGTTCTCACAAAGAAAGTCCTAGATGACATGGCGTCCAGGTTCCAATTAACCAACAGGTCAGACAGCCTCGGGTCTGTCAACCCTCCCTCTTCATTGATTTTACGAATCACAACTTTCTGAACAAAGTGGTAATAAGCAAGAAACCATTGTGAAGAAAGGAAGGCAGACCGGGGGTGGAGGTGGTAATCCATGAACCCAGTTGAGGTGCTGTCAAATTCCTTAAAATTCCTGATGTGAAGGATTGTTCATGTGTACTAACTGGGGAAACTGAAGCACGTAAACAAGATTACTCATCTTCTTGCTTACATACAATGATCAAGTTTCACTCCCCAAGCAGGTGTGGGTTGGATGTCTGTGTGTGCATCTCCAGTCATGGGGTAAGGGAAGAGGAGGGCTGGAAGAATAAAACTTGCAGAAAGACCATAGGTTTCTGCTATGACCTTCTCCCTTTCCTGGGGAAAACCTGAAACAAACAATCACAAGATGAATCCCAGCAGCACAAGAAGTGTGAGAACAGCTAACCTTGTTTATTTAGTAATCACAAAACTTGTTAATCTGGTTTAGTAACATTTGGATGTTTAACTGCAGTATCAGCGACCAAGACAAAAGCATTTATGTTTTCCCAAAATGTTATCTTCATCATATATTGCAGCTGTGGCCAAAGGTATCATTAGAGATATGAGGATGTGGGCCACATCAGGTAATATCCTAAGGTGAGAGGGTGACACCAATGCTGACCAAATATCTGCCTTTGGGCAGAAAAGGGCTGTGGCAATTACCTTGCATCCCTTTAAAATGCAAGGTTGAGGGTCAATGAGAGAAGAAAAGAAGCCACAGGTTTTATTTTTTTCTCAATTTTCAATTTTAAACTCTTTTAAAATTTTCTCTAAAAACATCATACCTTACTAAATTTTCACTTTAACTTTTCACTTTCATAAAACTATGCACATGTAAATACATTTAGGCTGTACATATATGGTACTGCAGTTTAAATATATAATTTTAATTTTGCTAATTATTTATGTCAACTATTAACATTACATTCAGTGATACATGGGAATTTACAATTTATGAGTAACATTAATGCAAAAAACATTACGAAGGTGTGATATGGGAGGAGGTAAATGGGGGAGTGACACCATGAATTACCATACCAGGTGACACTAGCCCTGGTGTCAGTGGAAACACTACAGGCCACCAGATGTTGTTGAATTGCAACTCTCAGCAAACCTGGCCAGCATAGCTAATGGTGAGAAACCTGAGGGCATGCAATTCAATAGTGGAGGGTCATATGATTCTCACCCCTGATAAATAATTTATCCACTTTAACTACAAGACAGGTCTTTCTCCCAATCCCCAGGGAGAAAGACGTAGAACGGGGTCAGGGTGGTGGCGGTGGGGGGGTTGATTAACACTAGTGCTTGGGAATAATTCACCACTATCACTGCTACATGAGAAAGTCGTCTTATGAAGTGTCACTTCCTTGATAGCTTACTCTTCCACATTCCACTCCCCCTTCTCCCACAAGCCAGAAGACCACTAGCAGTATCTCTTCCAACTCTATGATTCTATGAAACATACCTACTGCTGCATTTCTGTGTGCCAAAGATGCATTTCTAAAGAAGTGCTGTTTAATGAAAAATGTTAATTGTTAATCATGCATTACCCACTGGGCAATTGTAAAACTCTAATAATAAACTTTCATTCAGATAACTGTATAGATCTTATTACATATTCTGTTGGCACACAGAGGGCAAAAGGACAGAAGCTACTAGTTTCAGTTCTGCCTGTCATGTTTCCACTAGTTACAGATGGCCCACCTTATCTACTGGTTTTTTTATCCACAGATTCAAGCATCCACAGTTTGAAAATATTTTTTAAAATATATAAATTCTAAAAAGCAAAGCTTGATTTTGCCATTTTATATAAGGGACACTATTTCACTACCCCATTCTATTTAATGGGGCTTGAGCATCCACGGATTTTGGTATCCACGGGGGGGGGGGGTCCTGGAACCAAACCCCAACGGATACCAAGGGCCCGCTGCATATCTACAATTTCTCAATACTCAGTGGAAAGCAAAGAGAAGCTAGAAACACCCACAGTCTCTGCTTGCAATTGATAATCCAGGCAGACTTCATTCTTGCCAGTCACCACAGCAAGCAAGGAATAGCATATTGACAAGTATGCTGCTAATAAGGAGTTGCAGAAATGAGATGAGATGAGATTCTTCCAGCAGCTGTGCAGGGATCCTAGTCCCCTTTCATCTTCATAGCTGGAAGGCTGGTGGGAAGGTTATTCAATAGGAGGGGGCAAAAGCATCTGGAGAGTCCTGGCCTTGAAAGACCAAGACAGGAGTCTCACACAGACTCACATTTTTCCTATTCTGGACCAGAAAAGATGGAACATGCTTAAGGATGCTCAAGATGATATCTAAACATAAGTATCCAACCTCACACACCCATTTCCCTGCTCAACTTTCACTTGGAAAAATCAGAAAGGATGCGGAGGAGACTTGGTTAGCCAGACCAAGCATCCAAATAAAGAAAGTAAAATAGGGTGTTAACAATGTTTAGTGTGCCTCAGTGAGGGGAAAAATTCTTACAAAACTTTTTATTTCAAACTGCATGGACAATAACACCTCGTAAACAAGAAACATAATACATATTTAGTTTAGTTTAGTTTACTAAAACAGGTCAAACTAACATGTTAAGTAAGATCTTGATACAATTAGGGTAGTAGGCAATTTTACTGAAAATGCACACTGCTGCCCAAAATGTGTGAGTGTGAAATAAAAGACCCTGAGTAGGAACTTCAAACTTAGAAAGGAGACACGGAATTCTTTCTCCCTGGAACAGTGCCTGAAACTGCATTTACCTCTCATCTTCCTCTCATCCTTCTGTTTACCAGATCAGAGCCACTCCTTCACCACTGAATCACTACACTTTCCATTTCTCTCAAATTTGTTCTAGATCTCAGCTGCTTCCTCAGATGGAAACTACTGGCCCCTCTTAAGATTTAAGTGCACTAGAGCCAGCTATGAGGTTGCAAAGGCAAGTGTTAGACCAATATTTAATAATCATTTATCCCAATCAATAGATTTTTAACACAGAGAAATCATTTGCATACAGACAACTATAACATGATTTTCTCAGTATGTGTATTACCCAACAACAGCTTGATGACAGAAACACTAATTTCTAAAATGCAATTCATCTGCATTATCATCTTTTCCAGATTCATATCCATGCTCCTAACTCCCTTATGTAGGCTACTGTTCACCATTTTAATAAAGTGAGTACTTCAAACATTAAATTATACACTAATTCTAGGCACCTGAGAAACAGCTATAGTCTGGAACCCTATTATTTAAAATACCTGATAGGTTAAAAAGAAATCAAAAAGACAGGAACAATAAATTAATCAGTGATCATTGTATACAGCAAAATTAAGACGTTCTTTCATTTTTGTGCACAATTCAAAACTCAGTGATGATGAAAACACAAAAATAAACCATCAGTCTATTTAAATGTATCTAATGTGAACATAAGGACACCTACCTATCAAAGCAACAAAATATAAAACAGCTCCTAAAAACTATTTAAGTTATATAAGTGTTATTATATACTGCAAAGAATAAATAGTTCAATTAAAATTGATTTTAAAGTTAGGTTGAAAAGCAGAGTGAGGACCTAGAGAACAGGGAACAAAAATTATTTACAGTCTTTTTCAGAAGTTCATCTCCACCCAAACAGGCAAAATGAGTTATAAATGGGTTCCCATTGTTTACAACTGTTAAAGCAATCCTAGAAACAGAAAGCTACATTTCTTATGTGTTGACAATACATGGTCTATGAATACACACTTTCCTGTCCTGGTTAAACATTTGCAATATGCCCATCGTCTTTGATTTGTGAAGTCAGTACTTCTTCCCAAGAACCTCACCAGCCGAGTATGAAACTCACTTACTGCCACATGGGCAGATGCTTCTAGAAAGGACGATTTCAGACAGATTTCTGTTTATGCTTGAAAATGTAATTACTGTGTCTCCTGTGCCATCCAACCAAGCTTTCTCAGCTACTTTTATAAACCCTATAAAAAGATTAGGAAGGGTGCTATTTTCCTCTTCTGGTTCCTAAATTACTTACATATGTTTTCTATATCTATTCTTTGCACTTGATTTTTCTGTTCTTCGTGTTTATTAGTAACCATTCACACAGATTGTCAGAAAGTATTGGTTCTTCAATTTTGGGTGTCTGGGGAAAAGGGAGTAGTGGCTGATTGTAACCTAAATTTTCTACTTGCAGAAGTATATTTGAAAGAGTTTCTTTACTTCACAAAATGAAATATGGTGGGAGAAACTAGAATACTGAAACACAGAATATCAAAATACTCCCCCCCCCCCAATGCTTTTCTAATAGCCAATATCATATGCAAGGGGAAAGTACAAGGTAGGATGGAAAGTCTACCAACTTCCTTGAAACCATCAGCTGAAGAGGGAAAAAGCTTCTGCATCCACTTGCTTTGAATCCAATCCACTAACCATTTCTTCTGGACAAGTATACTTTGCCACATGTACAGGCTCAAATTTCCCAGAAGAATAAAGGCATTGTGACAGAAAGAAAACATTTGTGGGCCAATATAACATTTTATTTTTAAGGCTTTAGCATACCAAAGTTGTCTGTTGTTTTAACTCATGAGCACTTAAACATACAGAAAAATCTGTCAAAAGACTACCAAAACATGTATCTAATTCTGATTTTACACCAAACCAAGGAAGCTTACAGTACAATCCTAAAATCCAGTGACAGCAGAGGAAGCACTTTGGAATTCGTCCAAAATCTCCTGGCACTGATACACCTTGGCTAAGTACCATCACTAGAATTCAAGCCAACAAATCTCCAGGGATAAACCAAAGAACTTCCGTAGCACAATGGCCCAAAATTGGGTAAACAAAAGTGGTAACTAGGCTTATGCTGATCCCTCAGACCCCACCCCCTTGCTATGTTAGCAAAAATGATCCAATTTAATTCAACAGAAAACCAAAATATTCTGTCTTCCTGCCCCCCATCTACTTTTCTATTATTCTACGTACAGTTCTGTGAAACAGCATAGACTCCAACTAATTTTTTGCAAAATCTAGCTTCAGAACAAATACAGAAAAATGTCAATGACACTGCTGCTCTTTTCAGAATCACTCCTCTGTTTCAGGACTCCTAGCACAAGTTCTACTGAACCACCACAAATGGAGTGTGAAGGAAAGACCATATTCTCTCATGGAAGCCAGCTTGAGTTTGGAGATCTTTGAAAAAGAGGTTTCCCTCAGTCCCATCACCTCAGATGCAATTCTGGCAATGACATAAATGAAGGTTTCTTGCAAGGAAAGTTAGGAAGGGCCCTTTCTCTGTTGTCATTCTGCTGGCAGGCAAACAGATTTGTTTTTGAGAAAAGCCTTTGCACTGAAGTTAGGTTGTTATTGAAACTGGATCTGACTGGGTGCAAAGTGCTTCTTACTGGTGCATTTTAATCTTTTTTAAAGTTCTATTTGTATCTGTTGTTGTTATGTCCCTCCAAGTTGTCTCTGACTTAAGACAGTCTGATAATTGAGTTTTATTTATTCCATTTTTGCCATTGCTTCCTCTAAGGCTGATATTTGCCATTGCTTCCTCTAAGGCTGAGAAGAGTGTAACTTGACCAAGATCACCTAGTGGGTTTCCATGGCTAAGCAGGGATTTGAATCTTGGTCTCCCAGAGTCCTAGTCCAATATTCAAAACCCAACACCACCCAGGTTCTTGTTTCTTTTACTTGAGTTTTATTACTATAAGCCACTCTGAGTGCCATTTTGTGGTAAAAAGATCTGGTAAAAATTTGTTGTTGTTAGCCATTATCAAGTCCACTTCGATTTATGGCGATCTCAAAAATGGGAGCCCTCCAAGGCACTCTATCATCAACAGCCCTGCTTAGGTCTTGCAAACTCAGAACCATGGCTTTCCTGATTGAGTCTATCCATCCAGAATGTAGCCTCTCTTTTCCTGCTGCATTCTACTTGGTAAGCATTATTGTCTTTTCTAGTCAGTCATGTCTTATCATGATATGGCCAAAGTATAACAGTCTCAGTTCAGTCATTGTTCAGGCTTCATTACTCCATGACCCATTTACAGTATTTGTCTTTTAGCAGACCACAGTATCCACAGAACTCCTCTCCAGCATATCTCAAATGAGATGATACTCTTCCTCCTTTCTTCACTGTCCAGATTTCACACCAATACATCAAAAAATGAAATATGATGGCATGGACAATCTTAACTTATGAACTGAATGATATATTTTTACACTTCAGGATCTTGTCTAGTTCCTTCATAGCTGTCCTTCCAAGTTCTAGTTTTCTGATTTCTTGGCTGCAGTTTCCATTTTGATTCATGATTAAGCAAAAGAAAATCATAAACTATTTTAATGTCCCCATTGTCTAATTTCAAGTTATATAAATAATCTGTGTCCTTATTTTTGTTTTCTTTACATTTAACTGTAAATCTGTCTTTGGACTTTTTCCCTTATTTTCTTCAGCAATCAGTCCAAGTCTTTGCTATTTTCTGCTACTAGTATGGTGTTATCTACATATCTTAAATTGTTGATGTTCCTTCCTCCAATGTTCACACCTTCTTCCTTTGAATCTAATTCCTGCTTTACATGTATTTTAGCATATAAGTTAAACAGATAGGGTGATAAGATGCAGCCTTGCCTGGCTCTCTTGCCAACAGTAGAAACCATCCCGTTTCCCCACAGTGTGTCCTAACAGTAGCCTTTTGTCCTAAATACAAGTTACACATCGGAACAATCAAATGTCATGGCACACCAATTTAAGAGCAATCTATAGTCTTCCATAATCTATACAACAAAGGAAAGGAGAGGGAAAACATAAGTACAATGAACCCTCACATATAAGAAATACCTATGGGGGGGTGTATTTTGCTCCAGTTACTATAGACTAAAAATACTCAAGCTCCTTTTGCCTTACAGTATAAGCCTGGCCACAACAACTTTTGACACATACCATTCTCCTCCATTTATTTATATGCCCCAGTGAATTTTCACCACAATTTTATGCAGGGGTAGGAAAATTGCCTTAGCCCAGAAATTGGCAACTATAGCCATTCAGATGTTTCTGGCCCACTATTTCCATCAGCCTGGTGCTTGGAACATTATTAGAAGACCTTAATTTTTAAGGTTTTAGTAAGGAGGCCCTAGAAATGAAAAACTACCAGAAATTTTGAACCCATGCAGGTTTTTCCGGTTTTTTTTTGGGGGGGGGGGGGACAATAGGAAAAATAATAATAATAATAATAATTATTATTATTATTATTATTAGCATCTTTTACAGATTGAAAATTCCTTCATTACTTTTGGGACATATAATGTACTATATGCATTTTGTATTGTATTCTATTGCAATTTTTAATGTACACCGCTATGATCATTGCAGAATAGCAGTCTATAAATAAAACCTATTATTATTATTATTATGCATATAATACAAAAGCTAGAATGGTATAGTGGTTTGAGCACCAGACTCTGGAAACCAGTGTTCACATTCCTGATCAGCCATAGAAAACCACTGGGCGACGTTCTCTCATCATCAGGAGAAGGCACAGACAAATGCCCTCTTAATAAATATAGCCAAGAAAATCCCTTAGGGTGTCCATAAGTCAGATATGACTGGAAAGCATGCACATAACAAGCTATACATAGGGCACAATTGTCCAATTTTGTTTGGCAAAGAATTATCATGTTTGGTATATTAAACATACAGTTCACTCAGTTAATATTTAGAAACTTAATTCCCCTCCCCTTTGTTTTTTAGACATATAGAGCTACAAGATCACAAACTGTATAGAACCTCTTTGGTTCTGCCATTTCATTAGTAGGAAGCAAAATAATAATGATGATGATAATATGAGAAACCATCACCATTAGTAAAATATAGAAAAGATATATATCTCCTCTAGTCTTCCACAGTATCAAAGAGAGGTAAAGTATTCATTCCCAATAAAAAGAACTGAGAAAAGGATACAGAGGCCAGGAATTTCAGTGATCAGATACTGAATAACATAGCTTTTAGAAATAATTTTGGGAGAGTACCCTTGTCTCAAGCACCTTATCTTACACATTTTATTCATCATTCTAAGACAAAATATTCCTAAATTTATTTATTTTTTCAAAAAAATTCAATTTATTCAAGACCTTCAGAAATATGCCTTGAGATTCCCCATCCCACAAATTTTTTCAAGGTCTTTTTCTAGGCCTTTACATTTCCAAAGCTAACCAGGTTTAATGGCCAAATTTTCTAATTAATGGGAAAACTTTCCAATGCACTGAATTAACTGTTAAATTAAATATCAAATTGTTATTAAGTGTTGAAGCCTCCTAGAAGAAGATGGGATATGTTAGCATGGTTGACACCATTGCCCTCTTAATGGCACAATTAACTGTTTTCTTGTTTAAACTGGTTATTTCTGACAACTTGGATTATAAACCTTGCTATTCAATTCCTGGGTGTTGGTGATCGGATTTCTAATCCGATTTATCTGGAAGCTGGCAGGCTGGGGGAAACTATTCCTAGCTTCTCTGGCCTCGGGACCAATGGTAAGGGGATACCCTAAGATAGGATTAAGGAAAGTATCCCAGTCTCAAAATGCTGATTCCCTCCCCCCACAATACATAATAATTAATACTCAACAATTAACTAAATATTTTTTCAAATAAGTTTTTTTTTAATTATTCTGGGAAAATACAGATGACCCATCCAATCTGTGGGTGTTCGGTTCCAAGGCTATCCCATCACAGATTGGGGGGGAAACACAGATTCCCAAGCCCCATATTTTTCAATGGACAGTGAGGTGCATGCACCTGGGATGCTGTTGAATAATACACGATGCGGCGAGCAACAGAGATGCCAAACCACAGGTAACTAGCCCGTCAGTACACTGGGCCCACTGTGCTTGGTTTTCTAGAATTGTGTCTGCTTTTGCCTAAGCTTTGATATAATATCCATATGAAAATATAGATCACCTTGCTTGTATTATAATTTGGAAATAGCAACTGCTCATTCCACTACTGCAAGAACTAGTGTCAACCATAGGAAAAATGGATCTCTAAAATGATAAAATTCAGTCAAAACATTGTCAAGGCCTACCTCTTAAAGATGTCTTTAAAATCCGATCAGTGGGCTAAAGAACCTTGAACTAAAGAACAATGCAACCTTGTCTTCCTACCCAACGATGATGATCTTCATTCTTATTTAATCTGCCCCACAATTAAACAATTCTAGACCCTATGCTATCAGGGCAAACCGATCTTCTCACTTGTTTTCTGTACTCCTTACTTCAGACACAGAGGAGTAAGAATGCAAATCTGATTCACAGACTTATGCAAAGCCAGGACCAGTTCTAAAATCTAAGGGAGCAGTCCACCTGCAAAGAACCATATGATCAATTGAGTCCTTCATCATGAACTTAACCTATTTCCAGCCAATCAATAAAAGTGTGAGTCCACTTGTTATATTTTTGGCCTACAGTTACCTACATACTGATCATAGTGACATTTAGCCCTCCTTGGGCTTGGTTAATGAAACATGCTCTACATCAGTCCTAAACAAAAGTAAGGATTATGGGAGCTGCGATCTAAAAATATCTGGAAGTCCACAGTTGCTCATCACAGCCTGATTCTTCCCACAAATGGAAGTACAATCACCTCTCCATTTTTGCAGACTTGGGCGCAAGTGGCAAATGGAGGGGGACAAAATGGGAAGCGCATGCATGTGCTGCCATTCAAGTCAATGGGGCTTGAATATTGGCATTTTTTTTCGTGGAGGGGGAGTCCAGAATGGATCCCCGCAAAAACGGAGGAGTGACGGAAGTAAGGATATATCAAGATCACCTAGGTGGTAGCACTCAACACACATGCTCATGTTCATTTCTAAGCATTTAAGACTCTAAGAGGTTGCAGCTGCCAATTATTGTCCCTAAAACTTCACAGCCTTCAAAGAAGTACAGAGGCAGTACTCTAAGTTTCATGTAGGCCCCAAGGGAGGCCTATGTAGTAGGACCAGCAGCAGACAACAAAGCTCCTCTATAGTGCTGCCAATCTTTTTGTTATGGCCCATATCCTGTAGCTTTCCAAACTGCTTGGCAGTTATGTAACAGGTGAAGTCACACCAGAGTACAGGGCTAGAGCAATGCAGTAAACATCACCTGCTACTCTTGCTATTATGCATACAGCTTTCCAAGGCATGGGGCAACAGAGTTCCTGCTATAGAAAAAAGGTGGCAATCCTATTTATCTGACTTGTTTCTCTATCTTTCCATCTGAATCCACCTGTCTTACAAGACTGAGCTGATTGTGCATGCCATCACCATTTGAGAGATGGTATATGGTGATGCATAAAAAGACTTTTTTTCTGTGGTGGCACCACATTTATGGAATTCGGATTCCCTAAGAGTATAAATTAGTTTATTTATGGCTCATTTCAGCAGTTGAAAACTTCCTTTTCAGAAAGCCCTTAATCCTGCTGTTTTGCTCTGGCTCTCTTAATTCTGTTTGCTGCTTTCAGTCTGTATATCTATTACTTTAGTTCTCACTGGATTTTTACATACTGTTTTAGAGTTTTTATGCATTGTGATCCAATGAAGGCACTGGCTTCAAAGAGTGAAATATGTATGGCTAAAGAAAACAAAAAATTATATATTTATCAGTGAAACTAAAACAAAAATGCAAATTAACAAACTTATTTTGTAGCACTTGGACATCCATAATCCTACAATCCCACCTTCATGCAAACTGATATGTGGATGTCCATCAGTCCAACAGAGAGCCAGTGCAGTATCATGGTGAGAATCAGCCCAGGACTTCAGCAACCCACATTGCAGCCACATCAGTGAATGCTAGATACAACCAAACAAGGGATGAAAGTTGAGGTGACATGTAGTTTTTTGGAACCAGGATTCTTAATATGTGCAGAATGCTAGATAGTTGTTTCATAGTTATAACTTAGGAAATGTAAACCATTATTCAGCAATAGATGCAACATGGATATCAAAGCTTTGTTTCAGTGTAGTATCTGAGTTCAGGTATGTTACTTGATAAGACAATTTGTTGATTAAGACTTTTTTGCTCTTCGCATGCAATGCTAAGCATGAAATCAAACTGTGTCCATCGACCAAGAATGGATAGCTGCCCCTTTGCAACCAGTGAGTCCCTCATCTGCTTGGGAGGGTGGAGACTTTTTTCAACAAATGGTGTGGAGGGGGTTGCATGGAAAGCTCTGGGAAAGAGATAGGATAGAAAACATCTGTTACATAAAATAAACTATGACCATGGTAGCTCTAAGAATTAACATATGGCTGGCCCACTTGCAATCAACATACATAGAAACAACCATACAAGATCAAACTGGGGCACTTGTGCTCTATTCTCTGAAAAATCTTGCAAGCCAATATAAAGTTATCTAAGTTGAAATACTATGCGTGGAAACTTGCAAACACACACACACACACAGAGAGAGAGAGAGAGAGAGAGAGAGAGAGAGAGAGAATGCAGCTGACCTGTCAACTTTGATGGCAGACATAAGAATGCCACCGTGGTTTTTATATTGAGCAGATGTATTTGTCATGTCTTTTATCTTTTGTTATATTTTTAATGTAATTTTATCTTGTTTTTAGATTATTTTAACTGTCTTACATCTAATATAATGTTTTTTTAAAAAAAAAAATATGTGAGCTGCCTTGGGCCCCTTCAGGGAGAAAGGTGGCATATAAATGAAATAAATAAATAAATAAATAAATAAATAACACATAGTGCTATAATACACATTTCCTACTCTTCTCTTTGAACAGAGTTGTGAAGCACTAGAACAGAGCCATTGTGGTGTAGTGGTTTGGGTGTCGGACTATGATTCTGGAGAGCAGGGTTCAAATCCCCGCTCAGCCATGAAACCCACTGGGTGACCTTGAACAAGTCACAGTCTCTCAGCCTCAGAGGATGGCAATGGCAAATCCCCTCTGAAGAAACTTGCCAAGAAAATCCTGTGACAGGTTCATCTGTCATCATGAGTTGGGAATGACTCATGCAGCCACTTTTCAGGATTTTTCCCCATGCTACTTTTACAAAGGACACAGAGATTCACAGAAACACTATCACCTCTACATAATAAATAAATGCAACTCCTGGGGGAATTTATGCACAATGAAACCACATTCATTGTGTTCTCTGCCTCAGTCTTCCAGGGACACACACCCTACACTGATAAAATCAAGAGAAACAATGAAGAGATGCAAAGCAATACAAAATAAATAAATAAATAAAGCACTAACTAGAGATTATTGGTACCTTTACGCCACACTTCTCTATGGCATATGAGCTAAAGAAATCTTAGAAAGCTCAGCCACCATTTTGAAAACTTATGCTATAAAACAAGGATATGCAAGGAATAAAAATTGTTTACATCAGTGGTTCCCAAACTATGGAGTGAGATGCCTCCAGGGAAGCACAAGACCCTAATCTTCCTCCTCCTCCTGCTCTGCATTTTTTTCTCCTCAAAGGGAGAAAGTGCGGTACCGTACATTTCTCCGTGTTGAATTTCATTTTATTAGTTTTGTCCAAGCTTTCTAATCTATTTAATTTTGATCTTCTCCTCTGGGGTATCAGCTACTCCTCCTAATTTGGTGTCATCTGGAAATTTGATAAGCAGGCCCTCTATTCCTTCATCCAAGTACTGTAATTGATAAAGATGTTGAATAGCACTGGGTCCAAGACATGAATGCGTCAACAAAAATATGCACACTAAATCAAATATTTTTATTCATATACTACATCCAGTGGGGAGGGGAGGTCCACATTGGTAAAATGTTTGAGAATCACTACTTTACACAGTCAATTGTTAAAGGGCACAGAAATCAATTTACTGGTTTTTAGGGATTCATTATATTACAGTTTGTAAGATCCGGAATGAAAAGATAATATAACAGTACAATTATGCGATTTAAACCACAAGAGCCATTTAGTCCTACCCACTGCCATGCAGAAATCCACAACTAAAGCACCCCCAAGAGAGAACAGTGTTTCAAAATATACAAGGAAGAAGTCCACTGCCCCCTGTGATAGACTACTCATTTATCAAACAGTTCTTACCACAAGGAAGTTCCTCCCAATATTTAGGCAGAATCTTTTTCTTTGTAATTTGAACCCATTGATTTGTTTTCTGGTTTCTAGAGCAGCAGCAAACAAGCTTGCTCCCTCTTTAACATGACACCTGTTTCAATTATTTAATGACTTGAGCATCACATAGCTATGTGGTTAGGAGGAGTTGCCAGACTGCAAGAAATACCCCTCCACACCATCTGAACTGAGAACAAAAACAGCAAAATGCAGGCCTGTGGCTAACATGTTCCATTTTTCCCCCTGTATGGTTCTTAACATCTTGCCAGTTCAAGAAGCCAGTGGAGCTTTTAAAGTTTACAACATGTATATTGTGCATTTTGGTTAGCCCAATAAAGATATCACTGTTGGGTGGATTTTTTGTGTTACTGGATTTGCTATATGGCCAACATGGCTATCCATGGACGTCTCTATCTTCCCTTCTCTAAGTTAAACATACCTAATTCCTGTACATACCTTGTTTTCAGACCTCTTATGATGTTGGTCAGCCTTCTCTGGATCTGTTCTAGCTTATCAATAAAAGCGGTGGTGAGGTCTCTTCTCTGAACATACTCAGAAAGAGGCTGGACTGTTATCTGCTTGGGATGCTTTAGGTGGAAAACCTACATTGAGAAGGGTGTTGAACTCACTGGCCCATAAACCCCTTCCAACTCTATGATTCTGTCACCCATTCTGTTTTTATGCATTTTGGTTTTCCTGCCCAAATGCTATCCCTTCTGATATTCATTTTTATTTTTATTTTTGGCCCAGCTCTCCATTAGTAGGCTATTTCATTTTTCAATATTGTTAAATCAATTTCTATTACTTTCTCCAGTGAGAAGTATAGTAGCAATGATACATGAAACATACACTGTGTCACAACTTTACATGCCAAACAACTGAAGGCAGTATGGGTTACAAGAGAGGTCAACAAGAAGAAAAACAGTGACAAAAGGCATCTAGAAAGAGAGATGAACAAGATGAAGAACATGACTAAATGCATGACTAATATGTATCAAGAGTAATGCTGTGCAAAAGTGGAGTTGTACAGGCCTTTTCAGCAGTACAGGGCTATACGGGTTGCCTGTATTTTTATTTTCTCAAGACGGTTAGTTCTCTGGCAATGTTTGCACCAGTTCCAAATGGGCAGTTTTACTGTAACCCTGTTTCACTTTACACTTTTTAAAAATGTGTTCATTGTCTCACTCTCACTAACAGAAATTGAAAGCCTTATATAAACTGATGAAGAAGGAAGCACAAAGTTAGGAGTGGCTAGGGCGAACCTTTTAGAGACCGAGTGCCCAAACTAAAAGGTCTTCCAGCACCAGGTGGGTCTTCAGGGAGGTGGGACTTCTGGGGCAGGCCCTCCACCCTCCGGGAGCAGGACTTCCAGGGTGAAACTTCTCCTCCCACCATCCTCCCGGGCCTTTAGCTGCCTCCCAGAGGCAGCTAAAGGCCAAGGAAGATGAGGAACAGGCATGCACCTGTTCTGCTTCTTCCCTAACCTCCATGTGCCACGAAAAATGGCTTTGCTTGTGCCATAGGTTCACCACCACAGGGCTAGGGCAAAGGATACAACAAGACGTTGTAGGTGGTGCTAAGAAAAGTGTAGTTTCAGCCCATCTCCTACCTTTTCCATGTTAGGTTCAATGCAAATCCCACAATTAAAATATGGGAATCACCCTATTTGGAGGAGGCATCAAACAAACCTTAGTGCAGTGGTTTTCAAACTGTGGGCAAGACCTCCGGGGAGAGCATGTGAGTTCCTCAAGGGGGCAAAAGAGTTGGAGGCCTTAATCCTCCCTCTCCTACTACTTGCAGATACACAAGAGAATACATGTTTCTGTGATGTTGTGTATGTGACTGAAAGAGCATAACTGAGCATGTATCTTTCTGTGAACAACACTGGTGTGATTGTGGCTGTGTGAGAGACAGTACAGTATGTGTAAAATTTACACAGATATTTAGTATTGAATGTATTTAAATGAAACTCCTAATTTGAGCAATATTATTTCCTTATCACAAGAGTAAAAAAATCTGAGAACCACTGCCTTAGTGTATAAATTAGCAGAGATATTGTTGTTCAGTTCACAACTTGCCCTGCAAAAAAACAAGCCCCACTCATATGCACACCCAAAGAAAAGCAGGACTCATCTTTTTCAGGACATTGACTCCCAAGAGAAACTCTTAATAGCATGAGGAACATAAAGCAGCTGTTGGAACTTTCACTTGTTGTTAACAGAGATGTTTGTGGCAATCTCTGTCTGACGGAGACTAAGAAATAGCATCCTTTCACCCTCATCAGCCTCTTATGGTTTCTCTGAGCCAATACAAGGAGACATGTCCTTTCATCCAGGTCTTCTAAAACAACTCCCATAAATAAATAGATTTATACATGCAAACAACAGAGAGATCTAGGGAAAAGGGTGCATGTGATAACATGCACTTTCCTTTACAATCCTCCAGCATGACTGCAGGTCAAAATATTTGACTGCTACCTTCAAGAGTCAGCATGGTGTAGTGGTTTGAGAACTGAACTACAACTCTGGAGATCAGGGTTCAATCCCCTGCTTGGCCATGGGTGTCCTTGAGTGAATCATACACACTTAGCTGCAGAAAACCCAGTGATAGAGTCATCATAAGTCGGAAATGACTTAAAGGTACACATCAACAACACCCTAGCTTCACACTCAGAAATGACATTTAAATCTAGGAGACAGTGGAATACAGCAGTATCATGAGTAAATGCTGAAAAAGTTACAAAGGAAACAGAAGACAGAGGTGCTCTTTTAAGAAGAAATATTTACAAGCCAAACAATGCCTTAGCAAAGTTGGAAATTTCATTAGCCAAGTTCAGACATCAACATAATTACAATCCACCCACCATTTGGCACTTCTGAGCCCCCTCTTCCTTTTCCTAGTTGGCTGAAAATAGTTTGCATCCACATCTACAGCGCTATATAAATAAAGTATAATAATAATAACATCCAGCCTGATGAAAATATGGTCACTGCTAATCAGGAGCTGCCTTAAAACCAAAATTTGTAAGAGTAAAGGTTATAAAAGCATTGTCTGGAAGCAATTCCTGGTTAGTTTTTTCACCAGGGCTTGACCAATTCAGGTTTCATGAAAACTATAGGTTGAACAAACAACTATTTATAAATGACTTGGATGGTGGAATAGAGGAACAGATGACATCAAATCAAGATGGTTAGCAAATACTCCAGAGGACAGAATCAGGATTCAAAATGACCTTAACAGAGTAGAGAGCTGCAAAAGAACTAAATAAATTGAATGCCAACAGGGATAAATGTAAGGCAGGCAGGAAAAATGAAATCCACAAATACAGGATGAGTGACATCTTGCTTGACAACAGTACATGAGAAAAGGATCTTCTTGTTGTTATGTGCCTTAAAGTCATGTCCAATTTGTGGTGACTCTAAGGAGAACCTATCATGGAGTTTTCCTGGCAGGATTTGTTTAGAAGGGATTTGTCATTTCTTTCCTCTAAAGCTGAGAAGGTATTACTCAAGATGATTAAACACAATAACCCCATAAAAGATCAGTTGGTGTTTACAGAGTAAACACAAATGTATAAATGCACCAATATAAGACCAACATTAGAACACTAAGAACTGACCAGGTAATAGTATCAGGAAAAGGAACACAAATCCATAATGTGATTTTGTAATTACATGCATATAATAAATAATTCCACAATATTACCAGTTATCACATATCTCATCTAGCATGAAGACAAGGCTCAGATGAGCAAAAAGAAACAAACACAATATAAAGAAAATTAGACTAAATTTTACATCTATTCCTGGGACCTTAAGCAAGAAGTTTCAACCCAACTGGTCCCATATATTTCATACAGTATATTGTATTTGTCCTCTTTATCAGTCACAGAGACAAAGGGCAAAAATACGCTGCAGAAATAATCTAGTTTCAGACCACTTCAACTGCCCTGGATCAGTGCTAGGGAACTCTGGAAACTGTAGTTTATTGTGGCACCAGAGCTTTCTGACAGAGGAGGATAAATGTTGCACAAAACTCCAGTTCCCAGAATTCACTAACATTAAGCCAAGGCAGTTAAAGCAATCTCAAACTGGATGATTTCTGCAGTGTGTTTTGGCCCTAAGTCTAGCATTCCTCACAAGGAATAATGAATTTCTCCATGCTTCTAAGCCACTGAGAATAATTCAGTATCAGATCATTTTACAATTCACAGAGCAGAAAAATTGCATGCAATTTTGAAGGTGGGACTCAAGAGGAGTGAGTACTGGGTTTTTTGTCTGTGTGTTGCCCAAGATTGCAGGATGTGTTTCTGTGGCTGAACTGGAATTCGAACCCTGGTCTCATAGAATCCTACTCCAATGCTCAAACTAATACATCACACAGACTCTCATAAAAAAATTTAGGGGTTTGAAAAGCCACAAATTAAACAGAGGTCAAAAGTGTGATACAGTGGCCAAAAAAGAATATACACTTCTAAACATCACAATCAGGAAAAGTTTTCAGACAGAGGAAAGTAAAATCATCACTCTATTCAGTTTTGGTCATATCTCAACTGGAATACTGTGTCCAGTTCTAGCCATTACAATTCAAAAAGGACACTGATAAGCTGGAACACGTTCAGGAAAGGGCCACCAGGATGGCAAAAGGAAACTAAGGGCCCAAACAGACAGGCCAAAATAAAGCTGCTTCGGGTCACTTTGGAAGTATGCTGTTTAAATGACACATACATCTTAAGAGACCACAAGCTACGCCAAAGCTGTGCTCCAGCATACCTCCAAAGTGACCCGAAGCAGCTTTATTTTGGCCTGTCTGTTCGGGCCGTAAGTCGGATGAGGAATAGTTTAGGCAGCTGGATATGTATAGCTTAGAGAAGAGAAGATTGAAATGTGACATGATAGCTTATCTTTAAACATCTAAAGAGATGTCATGTAAAAGATGGAGCAAGCTTATTTTCTGCTGCTCCAGAGACTAAAATGAATCAACAGATTCAAACTGCAAGAAAAAAGGTATCACCTAAATATTAAGAAGAACTTTGTTTATCGTAAGAGCTGATCACAACCAGAATATGCTGCCTCAGAGCGTGATGGACTCTCCATCTCTAGAGTCTTAAAGCAGAGATTGGATGGGCACCTTTTGAGAGTGCTTTAGTTGTGTATTCCTGCATGGCAGGAGGTTGGACTATGATTCTGTGAGAGGAGAAAGAGTCTTCTAAAATCATGCTTAAGCTATGAAAGCTAGATAATGAAGGACTGTATTCTCATCTCATTCCCCAATTTTATCTCTCCTGTGTTGATTTTGTATAGACTGTGGCCCGTTACAGACGGGCCTTTAAGTACGGACTCAGTCCGTACTAGGGTTAAAAAGGGACGTCACTTCCGGATGCCTCTAACCCTAGTACGGACTGAGTCCATACAAAATGGCGGCGCCCCTTCCACATGGGGGCTGCCATGACGACGTCACGACCACGCCGCCTCTATACGGGGCGGCGCAGACATGATGTCGTTGCTCTGCGCCAGGGCGCTTAATGCGCCCTTTTCACGGAACAGGAAGGAGCTCCGTTTCGGAGCTCCTTCCTGGTTTGCGTCGCTGGGCGCAGCCTTTAGATGGCTGCGCCCCGCAACGCAAGGAAGAAAGGGGCCAAGCGGCCCCTTTCTCCTCCTCCCGCCGCTGCGGGGTGTCCTTGGGGCTTGAAGCCCCAAGGACACCCCTTTCCAGGCTGCGGGGAAGTGGCCTTTTGCCGCTTCCCCGCAGCCTGGAAAGCGGCGAATCGAGGCCTCGGAAGCTGCTGGTCTGGCAGCTGAGGTCCCGATACACCGGGGAAAGCAGCGCCTACAGGCCGCCTCAAAGGGGCGGTCTGTAACGCGCCTGTGTCATCTGCTTTTTAATTTTGTGCCTCTTGGTATTAGAACAGTGCCAGGTAGGGTCACCTAATGAAGTCAGCAGTATGTTTAGGTTTGACAAGAAGGTGCTGTTCTCCACATGATCAACTACAGGAATCCACTTCTTTACACTGTGATTAGTTATGGCTACTGGTTTGGATGGCTTTAAATGGAGATCAAACTCTTGGATGAGTCTGTTAACAAATAGCATTGTGGTAGCTAAGTGAAGCCTCCTAGTTTTGTGGCAGCACATTACAGAGGAGTAATTTTTGTGGGACTCGTTGCTGACCTCATGTGCACGTTTGTGGATTTGGTGGAAGTTACTGAGTTGACCAGTGTGTGAAGGAGTCCGTTGGGGTTCTTCTTTAAAATGACAAGGATATACAGTGGATCCTTGTTATATGCTGGGGTTTGGTTCCAAGATCCCCCGTGTATAACAAAATCCGTGTATGCTCAAGTCCCATTAAATATAATGACATAGCAAAATGGTGTCCCTAATAAAAAGTGGAACATCAAGGTATATTTATACTTTTTTGGAACATTTTCAAACTGTGTATGCTTAAATCCGTGTATAAAAAATCCATGTATAAGAAGGGACGACTGTATACTTAGAAATGTAACGATTTCAGTGAAGAAGTACTTTAATTTATTAATTACTGAAATTAATCCATTAATTTCAAGGGAGTTCGATCTGGTTTCACACAGATTTATTGTGTGATTTCTAATCCATATTTAAATACCTAAAAGGATGTCATAGAATCATAGAATCATACAGTTGGAAGAGACCGCAAGGGCCATCCAGTCCAACCCCCTGCAATGCAGGAACTCTCAATCAAAGCATCCCTGACAGATGGCCATCCAGTTTCTGTTTAAAGACCTCTAAGGAAGGAGAGACTCCATCACTCTCCGAAGGAATATGTTCCACTGTCGAACAGCCCTTCCTATCAAGAAGTTCCTCTTAATGTTGAGGTGGAATCTGTTTTCCTGTAGCTTGCATCCATTGTTCCGGGTCCTGTTCTTTGGAGCAACAGAAAACAAGCTTGCTCCCTCCTCAATATGACATCCCTTCAAATATTTAAACAGGGCTATCATATCACCTCTCAACCTTCTCTTCTCAAGGCTAAATATCCCCAGCTCCCTAAGTTGTTCCTTATAGAGCATGGTTTCCAGACCCTTCACCATTAGTCACCCTCTTTTGGACATGCTCCAGTTTCTCAACATCCTTTCTGAATTGTGGAGCCCAGAACTGGACACTGTATTCCAGGTGGGGTCTGACCAAAGCAGAATAGAGTGGCACGGTTACCTCACTTGATGTAGACACTATACTTCTATTGATGCAGCCTAAAATTACATTGGCCTTTTGAGCTGCATCATCACATTGTTAACTCATGTTCAGATTGTGGTCTACTTGGACACCTACATCCCTTTTACATGTAGTCTCCTTAAACCAGGTGTCCCCCATCCTATATCTATGCATTTCGTTTTTCTGCCCTTACATTTTTCTGTGCTGAATATCGTTTTGTTAGCTTTAGCCCAGCATTCCAGTTTATTCAGGTCATTTTGAATTTTGATCCTGTCCTCTGAGATGTTAGCTTCTTCTCCTAATTTGGTATCATCTGCAAGTTTGATAAGTAATTCTGTCATCCAAGTCATTGATAAAGATGTTGAATAGCACTGGGCCCAGGTTAGACCCCTGTGAGACCCCACTGGTCACTTCTCTCCAGGATGGAAAGAAGTCATTGTTGAGCACCCTTTGGGTTCAGCCAGACAATCAATTACAAATCCATGTAACAGTTCCTTTGTCTAGCCCACATTTTACAAGCTTGTTTGCAAGAATATCATGGGGAACCTTGTCAAAGGCTTTACTGAAATCAAAATATACTATATCCACAGCATTTCCTTCATCGTGTCATGTTGAAGATCAAGCAAGTTTGCTTTCTTCTGCTTCAAAAATCAAAACATGAACCAATGGATTCAAATTAAAAGAAAACAGATTCCACCTAAACTTTAAAAAATAATTAACAGTGGAATAGACTGCATGGAAGGGGAGTGGACTCTCCTTTTTGAGAAGTCTTTAAACAGAGGTTGAACAACTGTCTTTTAAGGAGCACTTTGGTTGTATGGCAGTGAGATGGGACTAGGTGGCCCTTGTGGTCTCTTCCAATACACTGATTCTATAAGGAACAATAGGGTCTGGAGGATGCTCTCTCATAGGACAACGAGTTGCTAAACAATACTTAGCACTGTGACTATCCAAACTGATCCATTATGTTCAACAGCCAAAACAGGAAATAAATCTGAACAAACCATAAGAGATACAGTAAATTAACAGGATGATATATAGTTTATATAAAATTATATAAGTCTATTCCTCATGAGTTGAATATGAATTTAAAACCAACAGTCATAATGTAAACAAAGCACAATGAGATTATAGATTTATCTGTATCATACCATCATGATTACAATAGAAATGCATGATACCTATGCTAAATTAATTTGGAGGCACCATGCATATGTAAGCATTGGGAAGGTTTATTTGCGTGTAGCATAACAAAGTTGCTTCAAAACTACATTTCCTAGGTAGTGAGCAGTAAGCTACAGAATCACAGAATCATAGAACTGGAAAAGACCACAAGGGCCATCCAGTCCAACCCCCTGCCATGAAACTGTGTACTACAGGCTTAGTTTAAAAATATATTTAAAAACAAAGATTTAAAATGCTATTTAATACCATCTTTCTTAAAGGAACTCCAAGCTCCATGGCGTTGGGAACTGCAGATTCCACATTTCTCCTCCTTAGGTCCCCCTGTGGCCTAGAATGTTTGTACAAGTACGTTCATTTGTGTTACATACCTGTTTATTTCTAAAAGTCCCACCTGTATGCAGAAACACACTCATTTTGCACCTTGATAAATCCCATTTGTACAATATTTGGAATACAGACAAGGGTAGCTTAGAAGCCAAGATGAAGGACATAATTTCTCTATTTCAGCAGTCTCAGGTTAAGAAACAAAACAGTGAATGTAATCTTCAAAAGAGAATAAATTTGCCCACATCTCTTTAGTTTCCATAGCATTTCATTTCCAGAATTTAAAAGCAAAGAACTCTTGCTTATTTGGGACAGTCCCCAGATTCTGTCTTCAGTTTTCAGATATCTCAATCTTCATGTCAGCTGAGACGGGAAACAGTGACCACAGTGCTATCAAATTTAATTTATATGTGCGGAAAACTGCCAAGGAAGTCCAACACAATCACTATGGATTGCAGAAGAAATAACTTCTCACAAATAAAAGGACTGCTAAAAGACTTTGGAAAATGGCAAGCAAGATTCAAGGTAAGACAAAATGATGCTTTTCACCCATGCACACTTGTACAATGGAATTCACCACCACAAACTGCAGCAATGGCCACCAGCTCAGACAAATGCATGAAAGATAATACTATCAATAGTGAGGGCATGATAGCGTGTAAATGATGGCTATATCCTACTTCCAATATTAAGACAGAGTCCCTCTCAGTAGTTGCCAGGAAATACAAGTGGGAAATGCTTTTGTCTCATAATCTGCTTGCAGGCTTACTAGAAATGAGAAACAGAATGCTGAACTAGACAGGCATTTGGTCTGATCGAGAAGCTCTTTCCTTATGTTCTTCTGACTAACGCGTCTCAATAGTTTGAACTCTGGTAACCAATTAAGTTATATAACAACATATGATTAGTTGTTCGTCTTCTGACTTCTTCAGTCTTCACAAACTACTGACAGATTTTACAGCTTCAAACTACTCCTTGACTCTTGAAATCTGCTTAACTCCTTTTTCAATTAGTTCAGATTCC
Organism: Sceloporus undulatus; assembly: GCF_019175285.1. NCBI lineage: Eukaryota > Metazoa > Chordata > Lepidosauria > Squamata > Phrynosomatidae > Sceloporus > Sceloporus undulatus. The sequence goes on along the minus strand of NC_056522.1, from coordinate 361,899,004 downwards.
AAGGATTAAAAAGAATGAAGTTAGTTTTACCTCACTGAGAAAGTTTTAATATCATTTTATATCATACTCAGATACCTGACTACCTCATACTATGAAGACCCTCCATACAAATAGCTGTGAAGTTTTGTTTTAAGGACCTAAATCCAAAACTGGCCAAATGTCTTCTTTACTTTTCCCTCTGAGCAGTTTCATATCACCCTGCACCCACCAAAAAAGAAGGTTTTGAAGTGCTCCCAAGACCTCCAGAGCTGGTTTGGGGAGCACACGAAAGCCTGAAGTGATGGGAGGAATCCTGATGGCGCTTAATTCTACCATTCCATCAGCTGAGATCTTGCCCAAGGTATACACACTCAAATACTAAAATAAGAAGATGCCCAAACAAGGATACATAAAGGTCTCAAGAACTGTGGTGACTACCACAACATTAAACAAAAATTTCAGAAACAGGCAAATTGTTGTACGCTCTCTCCAAATAATGGAGTTAAGGCCAAAAAGATTTTCCCCTGCTGTGTAACTTTTCTTTCAATTGGGATTTTCAAAATCTGGAGTCAATTTTTAAAAATCAGAGAAAAGGGCAAATAAAAAAATCCAAGCCAGGAAAGATTGGGGGCTTAATTTTATCAATTATTATTACTATTAGTTTAGTTTTATAGCGCTGTAAATGTACACAGTGCTGTACATACAAATGATCAAATCAATAAAAATGAAACCTGCCAATGGCATACAATCTACAAAATACATATAAAATAACAGGTAATAATATAAAATAGAATTGGTTAAAATAAACAGGCAGCAATTAAAAACAACAAAATCAACTATCCAAGCAAAAATCAGATAGATAATCAGGTGCATATGGGTATGTGAGGATAAACTTTCCTTCCCCATCCAAAGCTCCTTATTCCCAAATACTTCTTTGCAGCACATCTCACTTTGAATACCAGAATTGGGAGGGATGGTGGTCAGGCAAAGAAATGCCCCCACATTCTGTATGTTATTAGGGCAGGGACAGGTGTGGCTGTTGCTGTCACACCTAGATTAGCCTCGAGGCAAAATAGTATGTTTTGCCAGACTGATTTTGATGAAAACAGACATATTTTTCAAAATGAAGGGTTCTGTAATCAGCAGTCAATTAGGATAGTTTAATGTTGTTAATAAACACATAGCAATAGTTGCTGTAACCGAGACCAACTGTAATGTCCAGACTATTTTCAAAAACAATGCTGTATCTACAATAATAAATGAAGCACGGACTGAAATTCATAGACTGAACTACTACACAACGTAGTACCTTCAGAAGAACTTTTTGTAATGAATTTAGGAAAAAGTCCTATGGATGTCTACTCCCAAGTTAGCCCTGCTTAACAAAATGGAACTTTCTGGAGAGTAAACTTGAGAGGAGTGTGCTGCAGCTTTCATACAGCAAGAGTATCTATACATATTTCTTTCCAAATCAACTAGGCCAGACACTGCAAATTTTATCCAATGCTCATCACTGGCACAATACTAACCTCCCTAAAGAAACATTGTTTATGTGGAGAAGGAAGTGTTGACTCCAATCAAAGAAATGCAAGTCACAAAATACAAAATTCTATAAGCCAGTGAGACTGTACATTTGTCAACCACCTAAACCACAGTCTGGGGCTCTATGGGATGCATAAAACACAGTCTAGGACTCTTACCAAGTGCAGCTGTAAATAACAGATCATCTACCTTTGAATTCAGGAGCAAGTAGTATCTTATCAGTAGGCAACTACTTAAAACATGTTGCCCTATACACAGAAAGTCAAGACAACCCAGAAAGCCAAGACAATTAAACAAGCATTGTTATGTCTCCATGGAGATCAGAAACTGCATATGATTAAGTTATTAACATTATTAGCCTTCATGCACAGTTAACACAATTTAAGAAGAGGCTGGATGGCCATCTGTCAGGGATGCTACAATGGTGTGTTCCTATATGACAGGGGGCTGGACTGGAGAGCCCTTATGGTCTCTTCCAACTCTACTGTAGTAAAAATAATATTTATCAAGACACACAAGGATCTAGTATAAATGTCATTCTGGGAAAGACTGCATTTCCAATGTCTACTTAAACCTTTTGCTAGATGCTGGTGGGTAGAAGGCAAATGAAAGGTGGGTAGAAGATAATGGTGAAGAGCGAGCCCATTTTTGGTAAGCCCTCTATTGGCTTTTGGAACTCTTGCAAACCAAACTATACTGGGAAAGAAATTGCAGCGCTGGGGCCAGTGAAGCTCCCATCACTTTCAACAACCTCAAACTGCCCTTCTTCTGATAAAAAGGGTGGATTACCTCTACTAGAAGACTCCAAGAGCAGCAACACACTTTTAAAAGTAGGTTGGAGTGACACACTAGTGGGGTTAAAACCATTTGGGGAGCATTTCTAACAGCCTGCAGAGAGACAGTGTGATGTAGTGGTTTGAGAATTAGACACTGGCTCTGCAGATTAGGGTTTGATTCCCTGCTCGGGCATGAAACCCACTGTGTGATCTTGGGCAAGTTACATGCTCTCAGCCTCAGGGGAAGGGAATGGCAAACCTCCTCTGAACAAATCTTGCCATGAACATCCCATGAAAGTGATTGGGCAGCATATAAATTATTATTATTATTATTATTATTATTATTATTATTATTATTATTGGGTTGCCTTAGAGTTGTTATAAGCAGGAAATGACTTGAAGGCACACCACTCAATAATTATCAGCAACACACACATCTCATATTAAATCCTGAGCAGCATTTAGAATTAAGTCCAAGACCACTTTCTCCCTTGTCAGATCCATGGACAATAATAATTAAGAATCCTCTTTTTGGTGATGGGGATATGAATTTAGCCAGATGACATGAAGATAACTAAGGTTACCCATTACTAAAACATTGTTCCCTTGGATGCCTCTCTGATGTATAGTCAGCCTTCACATTTGTGGTGTTGACTTTTGCATCTTTCATTATTCACAATTTGATAGGTTCTCTCTAGGAATCTCTACGTCTTCCAATACAACTCTATGGCCAGTGTCTGCCAGAAGTTGTGCTGGAGGACCACGAAATTCCTAGACAGAACACTTCTCCAGGCATTTGTAGGTCCTCCGGTCCTTCAGTGCAATTCTACGGTCAATTTCTGGCAGGTTCGCCTTAGGGTTGCCATAAGCCAGAAATGACTTGAAGGCACACAAGAATAACAAAGGATGCCTGGGGGGCAGAAAATTGGGGCCCAGACTTGATGAAGTTTGCCCACATCAATACAGAACCTGCTGTGCATTTCTTAAGTAAGAGTGTACATAGTGTATTTAAAGAAGATTAGTTATGCCTTAACTTGTCAAAGACTCTGGACATACTCATTTTCTCTGTTTAAAATGCAGAACTGATAATTGGGATTCACAAGAAATAAAATACACCACAAAAGTGCAAGTCAGCCCATCCCTATTATAATTCAACCTTCCATAACAATATTTAAAAAGCACACAATAGTTGTTATAGCTGGCTATATAAAACATGCAGGGGCACTTTAAAATACAATTATGATTTCAGGACACTGCTGCTGTGTATTCAAGCAGACACAAAGTCAAATAAATTCTAAGTTACCAGGGGCCAAAAAGAGATAACGCGTGTTCTCTATTTGTTGCACACATAATCTCCGGGAAATCCGGAGTCCTCACTAATATATAAGGTTGACTTCAAATGTATTTGTCACCAGGTAGACACAGACAAGAACAGCAAAACCAAGACATTTCTACAAGAACTTCTCTCTGTGTAGGTTAAGCTTTCAAACACTTATGAACAAAACCCAGGATCACTACTTAACACATATAAGTTTCCCAGTCACTGTTTATCAACCGATTGCCTTGACAGGCAAGAACATTAGAGACAGACTCCTCAGTAAGCAGGAACATCTTACAGCAGATCTGCAGTGCCTGAATTTTCTGTACTTCATTTGATTTGGCTGCCTATTACAACCCTTTAGGAACAGTCTTCATTTCAGCAAATGTGTTCTTCAAAATTAACCTAAAGACAATGCCAGCACACATCTGCACACAAAAAACTGTTCAGACTAACCACAATTTAAGCACATGCACAAACGTAACAATTAGAATCTGATTCACTCACCAGCATGGATTACAATGTTCACTTTACCTAAAATATATTTTAAATGGCAAGTCTGCCCTATTCAAATTTTGCTTGAGGTCCAAAACATACTGCAGAAATAATGCAGTTTGAGACCACTTCAACTGCCCTGGTTCATTGATAGAAAATCCTGAGAATTGTTGTTTATTGTGGCACCAGAGCTCTCTGACAGAGAAGGCTAAATGTCTCACAAAAATCCCAGGATTCCCTAGCAGTGAGCTAGGGCAGTTAAAGTGGTTTCAAACTGCATTATTTCTGCAGTGTGTTTTGGACCGAAGATTACTATTTATTTAGTTAACTGGTGTATACCCTGCCTTCTCCCAAAGGCATGACGAAAGTATCATACAATGCAACTTATTTCCAGGTAGTTTGAAGGCAAACAACAGAGTTGGCACAGGACTGCAGCCACAGCTGCACACCCTACAATATCAATACATCCTATGTTCAAAGCAAGTATTCAAATGGAGAAGAGTACTTGCTATCAAGAACATGGTTTAAAAATATTTTCACCTTTAACATTAGGAACGGGATTGTATCTTAACTATCCTGTGCCATGAATCAAACAAAGAAAAAAACAAAGCATGTGTTCTGAGCACTATATCTGCCTTATTGAATCATGAGATCTGTTGTCAGCAATAAGTGCTAGCACTTAGAACATATGGAGGAAATCCTAGAAAAACTCGCAAATCCTAGAAACTTAGCAAGTTTGAATATAATATTGATTACAACTGAAGTGAGATGTTTTAAAGACTTTACTAGCCAAATATAATTTGCAAAAATGATTTAGAATATTAGGATCCAAAACAAAAAACAAATCATACAAATTGTATGTACTAGGAAGAAGATCTGGAATGAGCACCACACTCAGCAAACCAGTCTGCACACTTTCTAGCGAACTGCTTTTGAAACTAGTTCAAGTACCAGCATCATCAATGCACATGTGATTTTACATAACAAAGAAGTCCCACCCCAAGGAGCTTATGATTTAATTTACAATATGAATAAACACAAAGCTTTTTTTTAAAGTTTGCTCAAGGGCTTGCAAGGTCCCAGTGGAATTTCTGCCTTTTCCCCTCTGTACACCAAAGCTTGTGATAGATGTTACTTGCTGTACAAAAAGAAGAAACAAACATTCTGCTGGGTCCTTGTAAGCCCTTGAGCACACTTAAAAGTAGCTATTTTTATTATATTCATGTTGTAAATGTTTGTTCGGCTCTATGAGCTCAGTTTTTTGTTGTTCTTCAAAATGCTATGCGCATTGTTTGCAATATATATATATATCTCAGCAACAATAAATGCTATAAAATATTACAAACACTTTAAATATCCTAGACATTTATTTATTTATTCAAAGCCATGAAGCTTCAAAGCCTGAAGAGATTATGATGTGCAAAGACAGGAGACATTCATTTTATTCATTTCAAATAAATATTAGAATTCAGTTTAGAAGAAATGGTATGTAATCCATCTGTTTTCAGATATGGCTACATAAAGCAGAGTGATTAAATGGCTGAAATCTTCAAGTACAGGTCAGAAATTGACTGTGTAATCTCATGCATGTTAAGTCTCACCATCTTCAATGGTGAAAATGTGAGCAAAGGATAGTAACCTGAGAGAATGTTTTGCAGTCAACTACCTGAGAACTAAGTAAACACTGAAACCAACAACAACTTTTAAAGAAACCATTTCCATTGGAAAAGATCTTCAAGTAACAAACAAGGTAACTGTTACATGGATTTGTAACTGGTTGACCGGCTGAACGCAAAGGGTGCTCAACAATGGCTCCTTTTCATCCTGGAGAGAAGTGACCAGTGGGGTCCCACAGGGCTCTGTCCTGGGCCCAGAGCTATTCAACATCTTTATCAATGACCTGGATGACAGAATTGGGAGCATACTTATCAAATTTGCAGATGACACCAAATTAGGGGGAATAGCTAATACCCCAGAGGACAGGATCAAGATTCAAAATGACCTGAATAGACTAGAAAGCTGGGCCAAAGCTAACAAAATGAAATTCAACACAGAGAAATGTAAGGTACTGCACTTAGGGCGGAAAAATAAAATGCACATATATAGGATGGGTGACACCTGGCTGAATGAAACTACGTGTGAAAGGGATCTAGGAGTCCAAGTAGACCACAAGTTGAACATGAGTGAACAGTGTGATGCGGCAGCTAAAAAGGCCAATGCAATTTTAGGCTGCATCAATAAAAGTATAGTGTCTAGATCAAGAGAAGTAGTAGTGCCACTGTATTCTGCTTTGGTCAGGCCCCACCTGGAATATTGTGTCCAGTTCTGGGCGCCACAATTCAGAAAGGACATTGAGAAACTGGAGCGTGTCCAAAGGAGGGCGACAAAATTGGTGAAGGGTCTGGAAGCCATGCCCTATGAGGAACGACTTAGGGAGCTGGGGATGTTTAGCCTGGAGAAAAGAAGGTTAAGAGGTAATATGATAGCCCTGTTTAAATATTTGAAGGGATGTCACAGTGAGGAGGGAGCTAACTTGTTTTCTGCTGCTCCAGAGACTAGGACCCGGAACAATGGATGCAAGCTCCAGGAAAAGAGATTCCACCTGAACATTAGGAGGAACTTCCTGACAGTAAGGGCTGTTCGACAGTGGATTGCACTCCCTCGGAGGGTGATAGAGTCTCCTTCCTTGGAGGTCTTTAAACAGAGGCTGGATGGCCATCTGTCAGGGATGCTTTGATTTGGATTTCCTGCATGGCAGGGGGTTGGACTGGATGGCCCTAGTGGTCTCTTCTAACTCTACGATTCTATGATTCTATGATTAAAAAATTCAAAGGCTAGAAAACCCCAGTATTTATTTAGTACTTAATCTCTGATTGGAACAGTATAAATTCTAAGCGAAACTATGTTTTCTAAAGTCACATTAATGTTCAAGTTTCCTTTGCTGTTGCTATGTGCCTTCAAGTCCTTTCTGAACAGGTTGCCTTGGCAAGATATCTTCAAAGGGGGCTTGCCACTGCCTTCCTCTGAGGCTGAGAGTGAGACTTGTCCAAAGTCACTTGATGAGTTTCCACAGCCAATCGAAGATTTGAACTTTGGTCTCCCAGAGTCCTAGTGCAACACTCAAACTACTACGCCACACAGGCTCTTTACTTACAGTGATTTCTTGGGGAAATGTCTTTGAAAACTTGTCTAACAGTCTATAATTTATCACCTGAACCAGTGAACACCCATTTTACACAAAAAAAAGTCTGTTTAATGGATTCAACACAACACTCAATGATAAAAATCATCAATTCTCTAGACTATCCTGTCCCAACCTAGCACCTTCGAGTAATCTGGGGCTACAACTATTCACTATGCTGACGCTGCCCATATATGCAGGATATCAAGTTGGGGAATGCTGTTCTTGACATATATGTCACCTGTTGCATCAAATATGGCTACAGTGTCTCTCTCAGTGCATCTCAAGAATGGAATGAAATCTGTAAAAGCTCGTACCAACATATATAAGTCTTAAAGGTGCTGAAAGATTTCTTTCCCCCTTTC
>NC_056522.1:361890155-361891248 GCF_019175285.1 Sceloporus undulatus | reverse complement strand
TAGTGACCAACTGTATATAAACACATATATAATGGAACTTAAGCAGCACAGATTTTGGTATTGACGATGGAATTTATATATTCTAAAAATATTTTCAAGCTGTGGATTTTTGAATCCATGGATCAAGAATCTGTTGGAACTGTCTTGCAGGCACACAACATCAACATGACAGATACATACTCTGAGTACACATTTTGCACCTTTTTGATTGGCCTAAAAGAGATACAGTTAGCTCTCTCGATCCACATATTCTGCATCCGCCTATTCGTCCATCCAGGGCTTGAAAATATTAAATAAAAAATCAATTCCAAAAAGCAAACCTTGATTTTGACATTTTATATAAGGAACACCATTGCATGATGCCATTGTATATAATGGGACTTGAGCACCCATGGATTTTGGTATCCACGGGGGTGAGTGGATCCTGGAACCAAACCCCAGTATCATCATAATGCATATTTTGGATTTTGTTATTTTTTGCTGCATGACCAACACGGCTAGCTCTAAATGTTAATTCATCTTGGGTTTTATTCATCAGTGGGCTTTACAGGAACAGAGAATCTAGACACTTCAGATGTCATCTTAGTGTCCTTTGCTTTGAACAAAGACAAAAAAGACACCAGGGCTTTCACAGACCTGGTCAGCAATTGTAAATGCATGTTTGCTTTGGCAGCATGTTTTAACAGGGTTAAGCAGGCAGGAACATTTATCACAAGAGGTGAGCGCCCTGGCCTTCACATAAGTAAGCAAAGTCTAGGAAGGCCAAAAGATCAGCTCATATCCTCAAACTACACTTGTAAGCACATTTTTTTGTTCACCCTGAAGGCCTCTTCAGTATTTAGCAAACAGTGTTAACCTGAACCTTTGGTTCCGCCCCCCCTCACTTTGTCAAGCATAGTGGTGTTGTTATTATTAATTTGCAATTATCACAAAGGTATTCTTATTTCCCGGGCCAGTTGGTGACAGCAGAGGAAGCCTTAACAATTGCAGGGCATGCTTTTGTAGAACTTCCTTTCATTAGAATGACTGTGTCTACTTTTGTCTACACCTAGGGTTGCCATAACCCGGTTGCAACCGGGTTTTTCCCAGTTTT
>NC_056522.1:361886153-361890055 GCF_019175285.1 Sceloporus undulatus | reverse complement strand
AGTCCCACAGTTAACCTATTATTGAAGTATGTGCAATATGTCATTTGGGGTAATTCACAGAGAAGAGAATTTAAAGAGGTTTTATTGCACCCCCTCATGAAAGCAAGCCCCCTTACTCATGAAGAGGCAGTAATTCATTTGACAAGAGACATAGGATTTATAGAGGTTTCTCTGCATCCACCCACTACCAATGAAGGTATAACTACTTACTTAATCTCAGATAGCTGTCTAGTAAATGGAAAGTAGTGTGATAAGATCCATAGCCAACTTGTTATCAATTCGCAATTGCATGGTAATGTGAAAAGAATCGTTGCTGTTTCAGGTGTTTAAGAATCTGCAACAGGATTGGGAGGGAGGCTTCATGTCATGATCTCCTATATGCTCATTAATTCCCAAGTGATATAATTTTTTTAAATTTTTTGTACAAATGTTGGCTCTGGAACTGTGATGAGTGTTGTTTAAAATCAGAGCTTGAAACATTATTCTGAAAAACGAATGTACTAGCTTCAGTTAGTCATTTTAAACATACTAATGCATTACCTCTTATGCAACAAGTAACACAATACTAATGTGCGTTACTCATGTGCTGTTTAAAATGATTTTTTAACAAATCTTGAGAATCAGAATGTTGCCAAATCCCTAAAATAACCCTCTAAAAAACCCCAAGCTTTCTGACGTCATGAGTAAACATTACTCACTACATGCCTCTAGCACATTACAAATGACACAGTTACTTGCAACACATTAATTCCAAGCTTTGCTTCTGATAGTACTCTGCCCAGGGTTTTAATGTGTCCTGTGCCGAAGGATCGTCGAGGGGCTTCAGCTAAGCCACTCTCTCTGTTCTTGATTTTGCTAAGTGAAAGTGTAAGAGAAATGATCATGAGTAGCAGCAGCCCCTTCACTCATCATTATTGCATGATTTTCACTCATTTCTCTGCTGGTCCTTAAAAGCTTCAATGAACTGAACAGCTGAGAGTGCCTTCCCCCCACCATTTCTAATTTGTGCCATTCACTCAATGAGCTGCAGAAACATGACAGCAGCTGGGAAAATGCCACAGAATGTGCTCTCTCTCTCTCTTTGTTGAAGATCACAGGCCTCTCAGTGTCTCATCATCTCTTTGCTATGAATCAGACCTCAAGGGGAGGGTCTTTCTTTTTTTCAGAGTAACAACACTCTGCAGCTTGATCTGAGTGAGCTCTGGATTACATTCCCTTCATTGCATAATCTCTTTCATAAAGGCTGCTAACTTTTTTTAAACTGGCCTTGCATCTATGTGTGTAAACATCAGTTTTACACACAGAATTGTCACAAAATGTCACAGTGTTTCTATGGGGCTATTCAGATGTTGAGAATAATCCAAATAGAATCTGAGTTGAATCTTTGTTGTTCACATTAATTTTGAATGAATCCAATTAAGTTTTTGGGGGAGGGGGTTTCCCAAAAACCCACTTTGATATTGGGTTTCCCCCCGAGTTTTCCAAAAGATTTGGATTCTTGGATGTGTGAATAACCAATGTGAATAGACTCAGGATAAAACTCTACATGCCTTGAATGTGCTTCGAATACATGGGCATCATCAACTCCATCTTTATTCAAGCGTGAATATATGTGACCAACCAAACTCTCTGAGATGCACATAGATGTAGTCCCATAGTGTGAATAACAAACCCAGAATGCATGAGTGAGATTATTTGCATAATTGTGCTAAAAAAACAAGTGTGAACGACCCCTTAGAGGAGTTTTTGAACTATGCTTCCCAAAGTTCTTCCAGCCTCTGTGGCCAGCTCTTTCCCTCTTGTAACTGGAGTTAGAATTAGTACTGCTGGATCCAGCATTTGCTTTCCATAGGAGGGAGTGCTCTGCACATAGAAGGAGTTTCTACGCTATCTGAGACTCTCTCCTCACTGCATCCCAGTCATAGCAGAAGGGGCTGGCAAGAGAAGAACATACACTCCTTGTGGGTGCATACTCTCATAACATTTCACAAATGAAAAACAGGATACATGTGGCCAAGCAACATTGGAGTGAGGTCAAGATGGCTAAAGTTATTAATGAGGAAGAAAACACAAACTAGGAAATGCTGCAGCTGTTTGCTTTTGCCTGAATCTACTGGGAAGGGCAAGATTCCACCCACTCCTTTTTTCCCTCCCCACTGAGTTAACACACAAGATATGAGAAAGTGGGACATTTTAAAAGCAGCTGAAAAAGTGGGATGACATAGATTAATGGGGACTGTTGCTGGCAATTGGAGGGTATAGGAGAGTAGGGTGAAAGCATCCACTTTGGTCAGCCTTCTCAGATGTACCATCCCCTAGGATTGTTTCAGTCCATCCGTGTGTGTGTGTCTCTCTCTCTCTGTGTGTGTATTTATTGAGCCAGTGTGGTGTAATGGTTTGAGTGTAGCCCTATGACTCTGTAGACTAGGGTTTGAATCTTGGTTCGGCCATGTAAACCAACTGGGCGACCTTGGACAAACCATATTCTCTCAGCCTCAGAGGATGGCAATGGCAAATCCCCTATGAACAAATGAACAAATCCCATGATAGGTTTGCCAAGGATTGCCATAAGGCACACAACAAATATACAGTGGAACGTTATTATACGCGGGGGATCCGTTCCGGATCCCTCCACGTATAAAAAAGTCCGCCTATGCTCGAGCCCCATTGTTTCCAATGGTGCTTGTGCGCGGCGGCGCAGCGGCGTGGCAGGCGCAACGGGTGCGCGCACCCATTCAATTGAATGGGACGTGCCGTCCCTTCTGCCCCGCACGCACCGGCGGCTTTGAGCGCCTATGCTCAAAGCCGCCTATAAAAAGACCGCGTATGCGGAGGCGCCACTGTATATAATCTGAGAGAAAGAGAGTGATTGGCTAAAATCCTACATCACAAAGCCACATGCATCAAATTATACATCGATTACCCTATGCATCCCTTGAATTGAATAGCAATGTTATGCTACCAAATGCACAATGCACTTATAAATGTGGTAAATAGTTGAGCCCATTCACACTACACAGTTATAGCACTATGATTCCACATTCTGTGGAATCCCGGGGACTGTAGTTTGATGAGGCACTAGAGCTCTCTGGCTGAGAATTTTAAATGCACCTCCACAATGGACAGATTCCAGGATTCCATAGGATGGAAGTGCGGCAGTTAAAATGGAATCATAGCACTAAAACTATGTAGTATGGATAGGCAGGGGTTGTCTTGGAAGAGGCATCACCTTCCTGTGCTTGACAACCATGCCGTACGGGGTTGTTTTGAGATTAACTACATTGTGATTCATATATATATAATCCCAAAACATATTTTTGGGTTAGGTTTTTAAAAACCTTTTTGTATATATGCAAATTTATGCAGATTTTGTTGATACCACTGTCCAGTGCATGATTAAGAAAGTCTGTGTTTGATGAGCCTTGTTTCCCAGTAAATGTGCACAGGATTGACATTGTAGCTTTTGTTAATGAGTTGACATCCCTAATGTAGCTGACAAATATTTTTAGTTCATACTGTGAAACCTGCAGAGCTGGCAGGGCTGATTAAGCGGCCAAGGGAAATAGGGATCCTGTGGTTGTGCAAAAGAGCGGAAGTCAGGAAGTGTGTAGTTCCTCTCCTTCACAAATGCTCACACCCACACAGGACAAACAGGTGCAGCACAAATTCCTTCCTCTTTGTATTTCTTCTAAGGATTTTTCCTGTGCAAAATCCCATATTTTGCATCTTTTCATCCTGACATGCTGATTTTTGGGGGGATGAAAAAGCAGCCTTTCAAACCGTCATTATTTCAAAGTATCTGTGTGTACGTGTGCGTGCGTGCATGCCTGACAGTTTGGCATTTGCCCTAAAGTCTCCATTAGTGAGAAGGAGAAGGGAACATAGCCACATGGCTTCTCCCA
>NC_056522.1:361883894-361886053 GCF_019175285.1 Sceloporus undulatus | reverse complement strand
GGGGGCACCTCCGTCCCTACACATCCCAGAATCCCAGAGCACGGAGCCCCGGCCCTCCCAGCGGGGCCAAACCGGATTAATGCTGCAGTGTAGATGCAGCCCTGGGTGGTCTCTGGTCTGTCTTGTTTCCCTTCGCCCCCTTCCCCCAAAAGCCTTCCCTTCCCGACCCCCGTCGCCTTAAATCGGAAGCCAGAGAAAGCCTGGCCCCGACTCCTCCTCCGGGGCACCGACTCCGGGCACCTTCCTCCTCCTCCTCCTCCTCCTCCTCCTCCTGGGCTTTCTTCGCTCTTCTTCCTCCTCTTCATTGCCCACGTCTTTCTTTCTTTCTTTCTTTCTTTCTTTTTTTCTTTCTTTCTTTCTCCTTCCTTCCTTCCTTTCTTCCTTTCTCTTTCTTTCTTCACCCTCCGTTCGTCTTTCGTCTTCCTCCTTCCCTCTTCATCTCCACCGTTCCCTCCCCGTCTTCTTTTCTCTTCCTCCTTCGCTGCCTCGCCCCCTCCTTCTCCTTTCCTTCCCCTTTGCTTCTCCTTCCTTCCGCCACCTCTTCCTCCTCTTCTCCCCGTCCTTATTTCTTCTTCCTCCTCCTCCCTTTCCCTCGTCTTTCCCCTTCCTTTCTCTTCCTCCGCTTCACTCCCCCGTCCCTTCCTTCTCTTCAGCCCCGTCCTTATTCCTCCCTCTTCCCCCTTTTCTTTCTTCCTCCTCTTCCTCCTCTCCTCTCCGCTTCCTCCCTTCCTTCCTCTTCCTCTTCTCCTCGTCATCCCCTCGCTCTCCTTTCTTCCTCCTCCTCTCCCCCGTTCCTTCTTCCTCTTGCTCCATCTCCTCTTGCTGTCTCTTCCCTTCCCCCCTTCCTTCCTCCTCGGCGGTTTCCTCAGAAGGGGCTCCCTTCTCTTGCTGCCCCCTGTCTCCTCTCCCTTCCTTCCTTCCTCCTCTTCTCCAGAGGGGGGTCCTTCCTTTCTCCTCCTCCTCCTCTTCTCCTGTCCGGGGCTCTCTCTCTCTCTCTCTCTCTCTCTCCGGGAGGCCCTCCCCCTCCCCCTCCCCCCCGAGTCCCAAAAGGGGCGTGGCCTTGTGCCGTCGGAGGGGAAGGGGGCGGAGTCCCGGGGCTCGGGGTTTAAATCCCCGACTATAAAATGGGCTCCAGGAGAAGCGGGAGAAGAAGAAGCGCCTGGGCTCAGGGCCCCTCGGAGGGAGCAGCCAGACCCAGAGCAGCGTTGGGCTTCCGCTGCCGGCCGTCGGGGCTTGGGTTGGGGCGCCGGTGTGTCCTGTGTCCCGGAGGGGTATTTCCTTCCCCGATGGGGGCCCAGTCTCCGTCCTCGTCGTCCTTGCAGCAGGCCTTGGCGCAGGTGGGCGCCTGCCTGGTGCTGCTGCCGCGCTTCCTGCTGACGGCGCTGATGCTCTGGCTGCTGGACTTCCTCTGCCTTCGGAAGAAGCTGCTCTTGGCCGCCAAGGAAGCAGAGGAGGAGGAGGAGGAGGAGGAGGAGGAGGAAGGGGAGGAAGGGGGAGCCGAGGAGGAGGAGGAGGAGGAGCCGTCGGAGGGCGACCCGCCGCTCTGCGTCTCGGACTCGAACCGCATGTTCACCTGGGAGTCGCTGAAGGCGGTCTGGCACGGGCAGAAGCTGGACTTCTTCAAGGCGGCGCAGGTGGGCTGCGCGGCGCCCAACCCGGAGGTGATCGGCCTGGAGGGACGCCGCCGGCTGCGGCTGCTGGACTTCGCCCGGGGCCCGCGGCCGCTGATCCTCAACTTCGGCAGCTGCACCTGACCGCCCTTCATGGCCCGCCTGAGGGCCTTCCGCCGCCTGGCCGCCCGCTTCCTGGACGTGGCCGACTTCCTCCTGGTCTACATCGAGGAGGCGCACCCCTCGGACGGCTGGGTCAGCTCCGACGCCGCCTTCCAGATCCCGCGCCACACCTGCCTCCAGGACCGCCTCCGCGCCGCCGAGCTGCTCCTCCGCGACGCCGCCCTGCCGCCCGGCTGCCCGCTCGCCGTCGACACCATGGACAACGCCTCCAGCGCCGCCTACGGGGCCTACTTCGAGCGCCTCTACGTCGTCCAGCACCGCACCGTCCTCTACCAGGGCGGCCGAGGGCCCGAGGGCTACAAGATCGCCGAGCTCCGCGCCTGGCTCCGACGCTACCGCCGCCGGCTCCGCGAAGGGCCGGCCCCC
>NC_056522.1:361881329-361883794 GCF_019175285.1 Sceloporus undulatus | reverse complement strand
ATTTCCCAGAATTCCCTAGCATTGAGCCAGGGCAGTTAAAGCAGTATCAAACCAGATTATTTCTGCACTATAGATATAAAGCCTTCAACGACTTGGATTTCCTTGGCAAGATTTGTTCGGAGGGAGTTTGACAGTGCCTTCCGCTGAGGCTGAGAGAATGCGACTTACTCAGGGTTTGAGTGTTGGACCAGGACTCTGGGAGACCAGGGTTCAAATCCCGACTAGGTCATGGAAACCTACTGTGTGACTGGGTGGCAAGTCACACTCTCGCAGCCTCAGAGGAAAGCAACGTGCAAACCTCCGAACAAATTTTGCCAACAAAACCCTGCTATGGGTTTGCTTTAAGTTGGGAATGACTGCACAAAACCAATAAGGGTCAGATGGAAAATGGGGCTGGTGTCACCCCTCAAACCTCCATCTCTGCTGAAGGTGTCTTCTGTCTCAAGGCCTGACCTAAGAGCTAAGTTCACTTAAAAGATAAAGAACCCTCAGAAGCTGTTTTTGGCTTTAGCAGAAGCTATTTTAAGCAGGAGTTACATTGGGCCTCTGGCTCCTCATTGTTTCCTCTAAGATTGGAGGTATTGCACCTTTGTTTAAAATCTAGGGCTAGTTGTTGTGCTGTGTGCTTTCAAGTCATTTCCAACTTATGGTGACCTTAATACGAACCTATCCCAGGTTTTACTGGGCAGGTTTCTTCAGAGGAGGTTTGCCATTGCCATCCTCTGGGTCTGAGAGAGTGTGACTTGCCCAGGGTCACCCAGTCGCTTTCATGGCTAAACTGGTATTCGAACCCTGTTCTCCAGAGCCATAGTCCAAAGGTCAACCACTACACCATGCTGGTTCTAGGGCTAGTACTTATTTCTAAATACCAGGAGGAAGGCAGGATATGAATAAATAAAATCTAATAATAATAATAATAATAATAATAATAATAATTCTAAATGTGTGTTGCATAGACCCGAATGTATTGCAAATGTGAGTTCTCTTTCTTGGCGATGCACAAGAGACCAGCAGCCCATAGAGTTCCCAGGGGAATATCATTTTACAGAAGACCAACCTTGATTTGGTTTTTCTCTTTTAAGACATCCGAGAAATTCATTTCTGAAATGTGCACCAGGTAGGCAGTAATGAATTGTTGGTTATTGATAATAAATCAGTTTATTATGTCTAATCAATAAACGTGAAGAGGCAGTAAGTATCTACTGGTACGTAGAAACCCCACGCAGACCTCCGAAAAGTGCCTGTTTGGGGATAACAACTCCCAGTATCCACCAGCCAGTTGTCATGCAGGCCAGTGGATTCTAGGACTTGTACTCCAAAGCATCATTTTTTCCAAGCTCTGACCCCAATGAGACTCCAGAGAAAAAGTCACAGTTCCTGAGACTGTGGGCCTGGTTTCCTTGGTTGGCTCCGGTGTCACTACTGTTTCCTCAAACTCTAGTCAATGTTCTGTTTTTTGCTGGTTGTGAAGAACACTGTATGCTTTCTCTCATTAATCTGAGGCACCAATCAAAAGTTTCATTTCTGAATCAGTGGAAAGGCAACTGATTTGCATTCAGGTTTCGGTTTTGAACAGAACATCCTCAGCCCAGATTCTTCCAAATTAGGGAAAGGAAACGGGTGTTCTGTCCGTAAACCTCCTTTGCTTTGGAGAAACCTCTTGCCGCTCAGAAATGAAACAGAAACTTGTTCACGCTCTGAGACCCAGTTGCAGTAATCTTGCCAAATTTAGACAGAGAAAAAGGGAGGTTTTGCTGGACTCTTTTGGGAAAGGGATAAGAGTTCTTGTTTTGCTTCCTTTTGGCAATACTTCAGTAATATTTAACTTGAGTGTTCAAATGACACTTTCATTTCGTTATCAGCTGAATGTGTAAATAAAATATATCAAGCCCAGTCATCCTTATTTACATTGGTAGCAAAGTTTGATTTCTAAGTAAGACTGTTGGAAGCATCTCCCACTGTGGGAGAAAAGTGGGATATCAATCTTTGAAATAAAAACAAATGAATAAAAAATCTGTCATTGAAAGGAAACATGAGGTTTGGCAGTGGCCATTACATTTTTGTTGTACAGGATCCAGCCTGGCATAGTGGCTGGTGTGCTGGACTACGACTCTGGAGATCAGGGTTTGATTTCCAAACTGGCCATGTAAACCCACTCTCTCAACCTCAGAAGATGGCAATGGCAAACCCCCTCTGAAAAAAATGTGCCCAGATGTTCACTTTTGGGTCACCACACAACAATAACAATAGCAGGAAAAGTCAGAATTGCCTTTTCTTTCTTTTATTTGGGGTTTGTATGTACACTTTCATGGGTCCGCAGCCACCTTCACCTTCTCTATTGGCTTCACTGCACACATTCACAGGTTGTTGTTAGTGGATGTGAACTCCCCTGACATGTGTCTCTTGGGCTCCTGCTCGCCTATGAAGAGCTAGAAGGGTCAGCACCATTTTTAACCCCCCCCCCC
>NC_056522.1:361879445-361881229 GCF_019175285.1 Sceloporus undulatus | reverse complement strand
TTATTATTATAATTAAAACCCAAGCCTAGAATTATTATCATTATTATCACCATCATTATTATCATTAAACCCCAAGCCTTGAATCCAAAACATTATTATTATTATTATTATTATTATTATTATTATTAAAACAGAAGGCTAGAATTCCAAATGATATTATTATTATTATTATCATCATTAAAACCCAAGTCTAGAATCCAAATTATTATTATGATTATTATTATTGCAACCCTAGCCTAGTAGAATCCAAAATGATATTATTATTATTATTATTATTATTATTAGTAGTAGTAGTAGCAGTAGTAAAACCCAAGCCTAGAATCTATAGAAAAGATAAGAAAGGCTCCTAGGCTTCAAGAGCAACGGTTGCTCCTGATCTCGTTTGGAACGGAAAAGTAGTTGCAATTTCGTCTGCTGTGAGTTTCTCCTCCGTTTTGGTTCTTTGGGAAAGGTCCCAAACACGCTGCAGAAATAATCCACTTCGAGACCCTTTTAACTGCCTTTTAACTCTGGCTAAATGTCTCCCAGAAACGACAGTTCCCAGGATTCCCTAGCATTGACACAGGGCAGTTAAAGCGGCGTCGATCCGGATTATTCCTCTAGCCGTCCTCATTTTCCCGGACGCGTCCTCCATGTCAACCTTCTCTTCAGGAGGAATGCCCCATTGTCCTCCATTTGGATCAGGATTAAAGAGCAGGGATTGACATTTCTAGGAGCGTTTGGAGCTGCTGTTTGGGTGCGTCCTGCCTTTCCCCCCCTTGGGTGTCCTACATTTTCCGGACCCTGATCCTTCTGGACAGTCAGGGCATCGGGTCATATCAGGGCTAAAAAGTCTGAGAAAGCCCAGGCGGTTCACTGAAAGCCAACCGCGTGCCCAAAGGTGAGAACGTTTTTAGGCGGTCAAAACGCGTCAAAACGGAGAATGCACGGGAAAAAACCAAGTTTTTAAAACGCTGATAAGGCGAAGTGAGGACATTCCTTCCCACGCACTTTTCAGAAGGATTCTGGTCCTCTTTTCTTTCTTTCTTTCTTTCTTTCTCTTTTTCTCTTCCCCACCCCTCCAGGATAGGGACACGACTTGAAGGCACACAACAACAGCAGCAGCAGCAACAACAACAACAACCGAGAGTGACTGGGGTTTCAGCTTTCCTTGCAAAGGCAAACCTAACTCAGAAGCAAGTCTCATAGAGCTCAATGGGATTTAAAGGTGTATGAATAGAGAGAGGGGGCAGTTTTCCACCTGGACGTAAAGGGAAAGGAGAGTGTGTGATACAAAGCAGGTTTGTAAAATAGCACGAATGCCCACGAAACGCCCTCGCGAAGATCAGGCACCTCTTTAAGCCTCTGTAAAAAGCCACGAATTTCAAACTTACAAGGAGCTCTTTCCTACGGGGAATTTTATCCCTGTCAGCCCTTCTTGAGATACAAATTGTGTGTGTGTATGTGTGTGTGTGTGTGTGAGAGTGTGTGTGTGTGTGTGTGTGTATATGTGTGTGTGTGCACACACACACCCTGTTTCTCCAAAAAGGGCTTGCAAGGATAAAATTCACAATTAAAAACAGTTAATTGTCATCATCTAGGAAAGGCGTAACCTATCTATCTATCTATCTATCTATCTATCTATCTATCTATCTATCTCATACTGTAGTAATCTCTCTCTCTAATAATTTGCACTATATCTCTATCCATCCATCCATCCATCCATCCATCCATCCATCCCATAGGTACTATGTCTGTATCTATCTATCTATCTATCTATCTATCTATCTATCTATCTATCTATC
>NC_056522.1:361877121-361879345 GCF_019175285.1 Sceloporus undulatus | reverse complement strand
TCCATATTCTAAATAGGCGTGCCATCCATATTTCAAATTGACCGCCTGTTATATAAGTTTTATCCAATTTGATCCAGTTTTGAAGCCATAACAAAGAACATGCATAATAATACAATTTAAGATCTGGTAATGAACATCCACCCCTATTAGATTCTTTTTTTAATATTATCCATTTAATCCTGGCCTTTTTGCCTCTCCACACAAACTTTCCCAATTCTTTATTCCAATCTCTAAATATTCCATTATTTGTAATAATTGGGAGGTTCATGAACAAAACCTGGTGTCATTTTAAAAACAAAAACGTGCATTTGGATGTAAGTGGTACAACACAGTGTAGGGGTACACAGGCCATGACAGACTGCTTCAGAGACTACAGAGACAAAGGAAAGTAGGAGAGAAGAAGGGAGTATTCAAATTCTCACCAAACTAGGTTTTGCTTTTGTAGGGAAACAGTTCAAATAATAGTAAAGGATATAACTGTTTTATGTTAATTAATTACACAGCTATCACAGATTGAACATTAATAGAGAGTACTGTTGTAGCCATCATGCCATCCAAAACTGAAATTACTATATGAAGAGTAAGTGGTTATTTATTTATTATTATTTATTATGGTATTTATACGCCACCCTTCAGTCCTAAAGGCTTACAATTATTATTTTTAATAAGACGGTTCCCTGCCCTCAGGCTTACAATCTGGTTAGGACTGTTATATCACAAAACGTATTGGCATTTGATACTGAACTCTATTCAAAATACCTTGAATATTTTGGAAGTTCAACTGGAAAAGATATGTGTGAACCTTAATTCTTTATGTGGTACTAGCAGTAGCTATTCTAATTTTAGTTTCACACCAAGATGGACTTCCTAAGGAGGATTTGTGCATAGCTCCTGTGAGGCATGTAATTTAGGTAGATGCCTCAGACTCCTCAAAGGCCCCACAATTATTACCCTTTCAAGTATAAAAATGAACCAATTGTTCAGAGGCTCTGCAAACAGGCTACACAGACTTGATGTAGAGAACATTTGCAATCTGGAATCACTGCTATTATAACAGCAAACTAAAAAAGTCAACTTTATAAGAAGGACAAGGTAACAGTCTGTGGACTCCATGGATCCTCCTCCTCCTCCCCCTCACCTCCTTCTCCTTCGTTCCTCCTATTTATGCTGTAAGAGAGTAATGTGGCTACTTCTTTGAAAACATCACCATCAGTTTTGTTCAATGAACAAATTATGTAGCACTACCTTAATAATGGGTGATTTATTCAAAACTGGAATTAAATTAATCAGGATCAAATGACAAACAAAGCATTTCTGCTTTTATTATATGTTAATACAACCAGCTGACTGTACAAAAAGCACTGAAGAAAATGGAAAAAGAGAGAGAATTAATGAATAGAGCATGGGATTACTTATGGTGAAAGAGCATTTTTATATTTGTGCTAACTTATGGGTATATTGTTTCAAGATGTCTCTGTGGCATTTTATTACCATGGAAACCATAACATATATGAAATCCAAAGGGATGCTTTCCTACTTATGGTAGAACTCTGTGGTAAGGTAAAAGTCTGATTCTGTGATAAGGGAGAGATGGAAAGAATGTACTTGCTTATGCCATATGCAGCATTTTAGGAAAGTATACAGAAATACAGTGGTACCCCGGGATACGAAATCACCGCGTTACGAAATTTCCGGGATACGAAAAAATCCCATAGGAAAAAACTGTTTCGGGTTACGTTTTTTTTTCGGCTTACGAAAATTTTTTTGGTGCTTTTTGGCGCTTTTTCACACGAAATCGCGGCTTTTAGCGCTAGCGCCTATGGCTTTTTCGGCTAGCGAAAGATTTCGGGTTACGAATGGTGCCGCGGAATGGATTACATTCGTAACCCGGGGTACCACTGTAATTCTTTATTAGGACAGAACTCTTATACTGTTCTACAATGTGCTATAGTTTGTTGAAAAGAACTAGCATTGCAGAATGGATGGAACACGATACTGTATTTTTTATTGGTCCTGTATACCCAGTATCTCCATTTGGCTGGGAACAAAGATCACAAAGGCCTCTCTATTACAATAAACTTGAAACTCAGAATACTAGTATATTCCCCTCAAAAGCAAAAACATACCATAGTGTACAAGTACCTGAAACTGCAGGCCAATATCCTACACTCAGGATCCTTGTATAGGTTTAGGGTTGCCATAGCGCCGGACCAGGAAAACGGGG
>NC_056522.1:361873236-361877021 GCF_019175285.1 Sceloporus undulatus | reverse complement strand
TCCCGGTTTTTGGCTGCACCCGTGCCGTGACCGGGCAGGTGCAGCCAAAACCGGGAAAAACCCGGTTGCAACCGGGTTATGGCAACCCTATATAGGTTTCCAGTGCAAAGATTACAGTGGTTCCAAAAGATTTATAGCACATAAATAGCAGTGAAGATGTCTTTTGCCACTATATGTACATGAACTGGGAAACCAACGAACATGGCAGCAACACAAAATAACTACCTATTGTGGGAAAGAGGCTTGGACTACTTACTGATTAAAATATGTATATTACACACACACACACACACACACACACACACAATTTTGTCATAGAGGCATGCTAAGTAGTCTTCAACCATCTTCCTCTCTAAGGACCGTTATTTTTTTCCAGCAGGAATGATCCATCATGGATTATTCGTCAGCAAACATAAATGTTTTTTTAAATGGTTTTGAATCAATTGGGATAGACACAGGTCCTAATCTCATAGACATTTCCATACCTCCAGAACACCCATGCACTGTAAACTAGCAGCTTCCAAATTCAACTTCAAATTCATCTGTAAAGTACGAGACATACAAACCACAATGGGTAAAATATTACTAAGTACAGAGATCATTCATCCAGGCCACTGATTTCCTATAGAAATTTTGAGAAGGTACTGGGTGAAAACCATGTTTGCTAGAAGGAAAAAAAGGAAGTAAAGAAAGAATAAAACAAAACTAGCAGTACGTTTGGCCCTTGGTATCTACAAGGGTTTGGTGCCCTGTGGATACAAAAATTTGTTGATACTCAAGTCCCATTAAATTCAATGGTGTAGCAAAATAGTGTCCTTTATGTAAATGGCAAAAATCAAGGTTGCATTTTGGAATGTGTATATTTTGAAAAATATTTTCAAGTCATGGATGGTTGAATCAGTGAATACAGAGGTCTTACTGTACAATTATTATGTTACTTGATTTAACAAGTAAAGGACAAATGTACTTTAGATTTCCAGTTCAAAACTAAAAAAAGGGGTCAGTCAGAGACAGGCAGTACAGGATAGACGTTTGAGCATTGGACGAAGACTCTGGAGATCAGGGATTGATTCCCCGCTTGGTCATAGAAACCACTGGGTAAGCACAGGCAAGTCACACACTCCCAGCCCCAGAAAACTTCATGATAGATTTGTCATAGGGTCACCATAAGTCAGAAACAACTTGAAGGCACACAATAAATAATAAAATAAAATAAAAGTTTTATTTTTATACCGCCCTTCTTCAAATCAGGGCGGTGTACAACAAAGTTAACAATACAATATGCATACAAACAAGTGCAATGTACAAGAAAACCATATCACAATAAAAACCAACAACAAAAACAAAGATAAATACATCCACACCCTATAACTATTTGTACCTGATCTAAGGGTGTGAGACTTGCCCAATTTTACTTTCAATTCCTCAAATCCAGAAACCATATGGTAGCTTTTAAAACTTGTGGTTTTACTATTTATTTAATAGAATTATAGAAAAAGTTCCAGTTTATTGCTGTTTAAGATAGAGGTCTCAGTTAAATTTTAACAATGAGTGAACATAGATAAGGGTGGAAGCATCACCAGATAGTGGGTAAATGCTGTTATATTTGTGCATTACTTACTAAGGCGGGTTATAGACCGCCTATTTGGGGCGGTCTGTACCCGCCCCTTTCCCCGGTGTATCGGGGCCTCAGTGGCTAGAACGGCAGCCGCTGAGACCCCGATCCGCCGCTTTCCAGGCTGCGGGGAAGCGGTGAAACGCCGCTTCCCCGCAGCCTGAAAAGGGATGTCCTTGGGGCTTCAAGCCCCAAGGCACCCCACTGCGGCAGGGAGGGGAGAAAGGGCCCCTTGCCCCTTTCTCCCGACTCGCGGAGTGCAGCCATCTGAGGCTGCGCCAGCGAAGCAAAGAGGCCAGCAACCAGGAAGGAGTTCCGAAACGGAGCTCCTTCCTGGTTCGTGCTATGGGCGCCCTAGGCGCCCTGGCGCGGAGCGAGGACGTCACGTCCGCACCGCCCCATGTAGAGGCGGCGCGGCCGTGACATCCTCATGGCGGTGGCCATCTGGAACGGCCGCCGTCATTTTTTATGTGCGGAGCGCGTATTAGGGTTAGGGAGGTGCGGAAGCACCGCACCTCCCTAACCCTAGTACATGCTCTGCGCATACTTTCATGGCGGTGTGTAATCTGCCTAAGATTATGACCATTGTGTTTTATGAGTCTGTTGCATGCTGCCATAATGTGATTCTCTCTCACATTACACAGAATGCTCACATGACATGGCAAGTCTTAGGTATTACGTTGTAATACTTGTTGTAATACAAGAAACACATGAGGCAGCAAAGAATGATCAAACCAGAACAGTGGTCCACAACTCAAACTACAGTACTAACATTATATATTTGGAATGATGCCCATCAGCAAAAGTACTCATGTGATATATGTAGATGTAATGATATGAACATTTATCACGATCTTGAGTAGTTGTAAAATATATCCTACATTTGTGATACATAATATCAGCATGTTTAAATATTTGAAAGGATGTCATATTGAAGAGGGAGCAAGCTTGTTTTCTGCTGCTCCAGAGAACAGGACCCGGAACAATGGATGCAAGCTACAGGAAAAGAGATTCCACCTGAACATTAGGAGGAACTTCCTGACTGTAAGGGCTGTTCGACAGTGGAATGCACTCCCTCGGAGGGTGATAGAGTCTCCTTCCTTGGAGGTCTTTAAACAGAGGCTGGATGGCCATCTGTCAGGGATGCTTTGATTTGGATTTCCTGCATGGCAGGGGGTTGGACTGGATGGCCCTAGTGGTCTCTTCCAACTCTACGATTCTATGATTCTATGATTCTATGAGATGTGTAAGAATGGCACTCTGCTGCTCTCTCTCTCTATATATATATGCTGTCACATACCATTATTTTCAATACTATGCTCATTTTGATTACTACTCAGTGTTTTCTCTATCCCAGAACCTTCTCCTTTCATCCAATTCTGCTTCTCTAAATGCCTCTCCAATATTTCCACTTCAATGCTTTGTCATATCCAAAACCAAACCTTTCATACGCTCTCCCAAATCCTTTTCTCCAATTCTCTGACATCATGAACCTCTCCTCCCACACATCAGGCACGATTCTGGCTCCTTTGTTACCTATATCATCTACCACAAAATCATGTCTTTTCACCCACTACAATACTACAGAGCATTGTAAGACCTCTGTTTAACTCCCTGTTTTGTCTCTTGCCTTGGAGACTGCACTCTTCTGTTGTTTCACATCTGTCCCTTCACCTCTATCCAACTCCTTCCGGCTGTCAAATTCACTCACCTTTCTTAATGCTCTGATGGTACAGTCCTGTTCCACAATGTTTCACAAAGGACTGAGACATTCTGGATCTTGTAGAAAGTACCTTTTTGTTTTGTTAATAGAATTTAAATTTCCTGGACTTTAAAATGCTTTGTCTCTCAGTACCACATAGCCAGATGGAAGAGTGGCCGGGTGTACATACATATCCCGGCATATTCAGATACCCCCACAACATCTTGACAAAATGCAGGCCCGTGACTAACACTGCCAATTTTTTTCTCCTGTATGACAGTCAGCCCTCCACATTTGTGGCTTAGACTTTTGTAACAAC
Source organism: Sceloporus undulatus (assembly GCF_019175285.1). Lineage (NCBI taxonomy): Eukaryota > Metazoa > Chordata > Lepidosauria > Squamata > Phrynosomatidae > Sceloporus > Sceloporus undulatus. The sequence goes on along the minus strand of NC_056522.1, from coordinate 361,873,385 downwards.
AACAACAACAATTTTATTTGTATATCGTTTTTCCATAGATCAAAACGGTTTACAGACTAAAAAACTATTGCAAAAATCTCATAAAAATAGATAAAAACAAGTTATACAATTATATAAAACACAAATACCATGGGTATTTGATTATCCAT
>NC_056522.1:361860499-361873211 GCF_019175285.1 Sceloporus undulatus | reverse complement strand
AAGTAGTGGACCTATAATAACAGATCTCCTAAACAGGGTTGGATGGGTAAACCCCCGAAAGAGATTCTGTTGCCTTCTTTGAAGCATCAAGGGTATAGATAGACGGATCTCTTCCGGTAGGCTGTTCCAAGTTTGGAGCGGCGAAGTCATTGTTAATCTAACTTTGGATTTTCTAGTAAATTTTTCCCAATGTTCTGAGAGTGCAAGGTGGATTGTGTAGAGAAGGCGTTTCCCGCAAGTAACTTGGCCAAGCAATGTAGGGCTTTAAAGGTATAACCAACACTTTGTACTGAGCCCAGAAGCTAATTGGCAGCCAGTGAAGGGATTTTAAAACAGGTGTTATGTGGTCAGACCTCGATGAACCAGTGACCAACCTGGCTGCCATATTTTGAATCAGTTGTTCCAAACCTGGTACAAAGGTAGCCCATGTAGAGCGCATTGCAGAAATCAAGACGAGAAATTACCATGCATGTACCACTGCTTCAAGGTCCCTTCGGTCCAGGTAGGGACGCAGTTGGTGTATCAACCGAAGTTGATAGCAAGCATTCTGGCCATCACATCCACTTGAGATGATAACTGTAGCGATGAGTCCAGGAGTACATACTCCCAAACTGTGAACTTGTTCCTTTAGGGGAAGTGTGACCCCCTCCGGACTGGCTGGCAATTTTCCCTCCCCGGACTTAGGATTCCTATCACGAGTACCTCCATTTTCTCTGGATTTAGCTTGAGTTTGTTTTCCCCCATCCAGCCCATTACCGACCCAAGACAGAGGAGAAATGTCATCCTTAGTCACGGCTGCAGTTGGAAACCTAGAGAACATATTTGGGTGTCATCAACGTACTCCAGATGTCTCCGGATGATTTGCCAGGAGGCTTCATGTATGGTGTGAAACAAGAGGAGGTCAATGGAGGGGGGGTGACACATGAGTTACCACACCGGGTGACACCACCCCTAAGGGCTTCTCCGAATGGACCAAGAACCTGCTGGTACACTACACCAGCCCAGCCCCTTTCCCATGGTCATACAGCTGTGGAAAGAAAGACAAACATATCTGCCAGCTCTAAACAATCTTACTCCGGTGCTTACCTTTCTTCACAGCTACTACCCCTGCCTGTTTCTTCCAGCTACCACAGTCGTTCCAGTCATTACACTGTCCAGAGTGCCAATGGGATTCTACTAAATAATCTCTCCCACTAAAAAACAGCAACAAAGCAACTAGTGCTACCTAAAACTCATGTACTGAAATCAAATCAAGAGCAATCATGGCATAGAGGTTTGATTGTTTTACTATGACTCTGGAGACCAGGGTTCGCGTCTCAGCTTAGCCATGACACCCACTGGTGACCTGGGCAAACAACATGCTCTCAGCCTCAGGGGAAGGCAATGGCAAATCTCCTCTGAACAAATCTTGCCAAGAAAAACCCATGATAGGTTCACCTTAGGGTTGTCTTGAAGGCCACAACAAACACACACATACACAGTGGAATTAAAACAGTGTTAGGAGTGAAGCAAGAGCCAGTGTGCTAAGGGGTTGAGCACTGGAGTATGATTCTGGAGATTAGGGTTTGAATCCCTGCCTGCCTTGGGAATCCACTGGCTGACCTTAGGCAAGTCACACTTTGTCACCTCAGAGGAAAGCAAAAGCAAATCTCTTCTGAACAAACCATGTCAAAAAACCCCGTGATAGGTTGCCTTAATTTCGCCATAATTGGAAACAACTGAAGGTACACAACAACAACAAAGCAGTGTAGTTAGGGTTAATTTTAGGGTTAGGACTGCGTGGAAGGGTGAAAGTAAATTCTCTATTTCTTGAACCCAGTGGGAATATATAGTTTTTGTGGTTTTTTTGGCTATGTGGCATGTTTCGAAGAGTTTCTCCTGATGTTTCACCAGCATCTGTGGCTGGCATCTCAGAGAAATGGCTTGCCTGGAAGAAGTTGGGTATATAATACTGTGTGACCTGGAAAGGAGGAGTGATTTGCATGTGTATTGTTCTGTGCTATGGCAAGCCTCAGGTGGGAGGGTCTGCAAAAGGGGATTAGTGTCTGCTTGATTCATGCTCATTGTCTGCTGGGAAACCCCTGACCCTGGGAGATGTTATTTGCATTGTTGAGTTGCTATTTTTCAGGACTGGTAGCCAATCTTGTTTACTTTAAGGTTTCCTCTTTCCAGTTGAAATTGTCTAGGTGTTTGTGGATTTCAATGGCTTCCCTGTCCACCTGACATGGTAGTGGTTGGCATGGTCCAGAATTTTAGTGTTTTCAAACAGTATTTTATGCCCAGGATGGTTTGTGGCATGTTCTGCTACTGCCGATTTTTCTGGCTGGCCCAGTCTGCAGTGTCTCTCGTGTTCCTTGATTCTTGTTTGCACACTGCGTTTGGTGGTCCCTATGTAGATTTGTCCACAGCTGCATGGTATGCATTAACTCTTGCGGCGAGAGAGGGTCTCTCTGGTCCTGGCTGAGTGCAGCTTTTGCTGGATTTTCTCATGGTTTGTAAACCATTTGAAGGTTGTACTTCCTCACCACTTTGCCTATTCTGTCTGTGACTCCTTTGATGTATGGTAAAAATCCTTCCCTTTGGGGGTTGCTAGTCTTTACCCTTGGTTTTCCTGGGCCGGCAGCCCTTCTGAGCCTGAGCTGGAATAACCAATTCACTGTAAAGCGGGTCTAGGTGCTCAATTCATCTTCCAAGAAGTGGGGTTTGCAGGTGCGTTTTGCCCGGTCTACCAGTGTTTGATTGTGCTTCTTTTTTGTCCTGGGTGATGGCTGGAGTTCTTATGCAGGTATCTATGTATTCGGTATACTGTGTGACCCAAATGTTGTTTGGTTTGCGGATGACCAGGACATCCAAGAATGGGCAGTGTTCCTTCCTTTTCTTTTTCCATCGTGAATTGGATGTCGGGGTGGATGTTGTTCAGATGGTTCAGGAACACAGCCAGATCTTCTTCTCCAGGCTCCAAAGGTGATGCATCAGGTTGAGACCTAGTTATTTTTAACCCTCATGTGCCCAGGACAGGAGATTTTAGTCTTCCTCAGTTGCACCAATGTATAATGGAGGCATTCTACATTTCACAAAAATATTTGTGCAATATTTTCACAGACTGTTGCCAACTTCATTGGATGCAGCTTCAATGTCTCTTTGTTAATGGCCACCTTTAAGATTATCATCAATTATCTTTTGCATTTCTATCTCTCCACATTTCCTCCACCCAAGCACATGTATGAATGTCTTCCAGTCAAGGCAACACTCCATGATCTGATGAAGTAGGCAACAGTCCATGATGTAAAGCCAAATGTAAAATGTTACTTTCATTATTTTGAAATCTTCTAGGATCTAGATTCTAGAGACCTGATAATAGCGGATAAAAACTGTGCTGTATGCTGATACAAACTATTTGACATCTACTTTAGTTACAGATGTGTTCTGAGGAAAAAAAACTTTTTTTTATAAGCAGTAATTTGTTGCAAGAGGTTCAGGGTGTGCCATGGGAAATACTACCACCAAGTGGACATTCGTAGTGGTTACATTAAAAAAAGTCAGAGCCTAATTCTGAATGACTAATCTTCTTATATCTCTAACTTTATGTTAGGTTACTAATGGATTGACTACAGAGATTACACAAAAGCAAAAGCAGGCTAACACTCAGGGGTGTATAGTAGACCTTACTGATGTTTTTGAATATTCTTCCATCCGTGCCATATTATTATTGCATTCATGTGGAGAGCTAGCATGACATAATGGTATGAGTGTTGGAGTACGACTCGGGAGACCAGGGTTCGATTCCTGCTCAGCCATGAAACTGACTGGATGACCCGAGCAAGCACATGCCCCCAGTCTTAGGACAGGCAATGCAAACCTCCTTTGAATAAATTGTGGTAAGAAAACCCTAGATAGGGTTGCCATAAGTCAGAAATGGCAGCAACAAAATTTCCTAGAAACAGACGTGGACCAACAACGATAGCTCAGTCTGTAGACCACACTTGAGGAGTAGTGCTCGTTCACCTGTCTGTGCAACTGTTTCGCAATAGTGTAACTGAGTATGACATTCCTATGCTGATTTTCACTCAGCTGCCATTTATTATTATAACCTTTATTTATGAACGGCTGTAAATTTACACAGCGCTGTACATACAATCTTTTTAGTTAGACGGTTCCCTGCCCTCAGGCTTACAACTAAAAAACATGACACAGAAGGAGAAGGGGGTGGTGAGGGAAAGGGTAAGAGGTCCAGCAGTTCCTCTCAACCTCGAGGCCTGGACCAAGGCAGATGGACTGAAGGGAGGGCTTGGCTTCAAATGGAAGGTTAATCATTATCCAGGGAAAATACACTCACAAGTAGGATAATACATATACAGTACATAGCAATACAGGAAATGGATAATAAACAGCCAACAACAGAACATCAGATAGTAAGCGACAATTATGCTATGCCTGGGAAGGCTTCTCTGAATAGGATGGTTTCAATCCGTTTGAAGCTGGTTAAAGAAGTGATGGCTCTTGCTTGTGGAGGAAGAAGGTTCCAGGAGTGAGGGGCAGCAAGTGAAAAGGGGCGAATCCGGGATGGGGCAGAGGAAATCCTGGGCTGGGACAGGAACCCTGACTACCAGAACGGAGGGCCCTGGTGGGAAGGTGAGGAGAAAGAAGGTCAGATAAGTAAGGAGGGTCCAGTCCATGGAGGGCTTTGAATGTCGACAGCAGGAGCTTATACTGAATGCGGAAAGGAGGAGGGACCAGTGAAGGGTGCCAACACAGGAGAGATGTGGTCAGAGCGGTGGGTGGAAGTGATAATGCGTGCAGCTGAATGCTGGACAAGATTAAAGGACGGAGGTGAGAAAGGAAGCCCAGCCAGGAGACATTACAGTAATCAAGTCGTGAGATCACTAGGGCATGGACCAGGATCTTGGCAGTAGAGGCGGAGAGATAGGGTCGGATTTGGCAATATTGTACAAAAAGAATCTACAAGCCTTGGCAGTGGTCTGGATTGAGGATACACCGAAGAGAAGAGTCAAAGATAAAACACAGACTGCGGGCTGCTGGACTGGTTGAATGGAAATGTTGTCACAGAGACAGAAAGGAGTGTGAAGGTTGGGCTTAGGAGGAAAGACAAGAAGCTCCGTCTTGGACATGTTGAGCTTCAAACGCCGATGGGCATCCACTGTGAGACAGCTGTAAGGCAAGACGAGACTTGCTGTTCAAGCCTGGAGAAAGGTCAGGGGTGGAAGATACAGCTGGGTGTCGTCGGCATAGAGAGGTAGGAAAAACCAAAGAGCTGATGATGTTTCCTAAGACAGTGTGTAGAGAGAAAACAGAAGGGGACCCAGAACAGAGCCCTGGGGAACTCCAACAGATAAGGGAACAAGGAGAAGAAGTCTGACCACCTGCAACTACTGCAAAAGATCTGCCAGACAGTAATCTAAACCAGTCGAGAAACAGAGTCTGAGACCCAAGGTCAGAGAGTATGTCATTAGGAGACAGTGATCAACAGTGTCAAAGGCTGCAGACAAATCAAGAAGGATGAGAACAGATAAAGGCCATTGCCTTGGCCTGTAAAAGGTCATTTGAGATCTTAGTGAGGCTGTCTCAGTGGAATGCTTTGGGCGGAAACCAGACTGAAAGGGATCGAGAATGGAGTTGGCTTCAAGAACTCAAGACAGCGCGAATAGACAACCCGTTCAAAACCTTAGAAAGAAAGGGGAGAAGAAATCGGACGATAGTAGACAAAGAGAGGGGTCAAGAGAAGGTTTTTTCAGAATTGGGGAAATGAGAGCATGTTTGAAGTCTGACGGAAGGAGCCTGTAGAGGGAGATGACGATATGGAGAAGCGAGGGCAGAAAGGAGGGAGCTATAGAGATAGAAGACGAGTAGGAATAGGATCAAGAGGACAGGTAGCAGTTGGAAGAGTCAGAAGTGTAGAGAGTTCATCCAAGAGGCAGGAGGAAAGACAGAAAATTTGTTAGGGGAAGGCGATAGAAGATTAAGAGCAGAAGAAGAATCAGGAGGGACATCTCAGAGCGAATAGTGGTAATCTTAGAGATGAATAGTTAGAAAAGTCATTAGGAGAGAAGTGATGAAGGACAGGAGGAGAGGGAGGTTTAAGCAAAGTGTTGAATATGGAGAACAAACGCTGCGGGCTCCTCTCATTGGCAGAGACAATGATTAATAATCTGTTTAGCCATAGCGAGGGCGTGAGAAGGAAGAAAGAACAAATTTGAAATGGAATAAATCAGCCCACTCTTTGGACTTTCTCCAAAGACGTTCGGCCGCTCTAAAGCAGGACCAGAGAAACTTAATGTTGGGGTAAGCCAGGTGAGGTCTAGTCTTGGAGGAAGAAGTGCGTACAGAGACAGGGGCAAAATGGTCAAGAGTTGAGGAAAGAGTGGAGTTAAATAAAGACATTGCTGAATCAGCAGAATCCCCAAGATTTAGGGAAGAGAGAGAGGAATCCAGGGTCAGACCAAGATGGTTAGAGTTGACAGATTGAAGATCACGAAAAAGACGTTGAATAGTATGGCGAGGAGGAGGAGTATAAGTGAGAGCAAAGGAGATTAAGTGATGGTCAGAAAGTGGAAGTCAAGTGCCAGGTAGTCAGAAAGGCGCAGTTTGCAGCAAGAACTAGGTCAAGACAGTGACCAAGAGAATGAGTTGAAGAGTGGAATGTGGTTGGAGGCCAAAAGAGCTAGCAGAGTTAAAGCGAGATGTTGTAGGGTTATTGGAATCGTCACGTGGATATTAAAGTACCTAGGATCAAAGTGGGGACTGAATCTGAAAGGAAGAATGTCAGCCATGATTTAAAGTCAGATAGGAACTGGGTGGCAGAACCAGGAGGGCGATAGATGACTGCAACCCGGAGCTGTAGAGAGAAAAGAGCTAATAGGATGAAACTCAAAGGAAGAGAAATGATAGCTGGCGGGAAAAGATAGAACTTGAAACTGGCAGGAGTTAGATTGCAAGATACCAACCCCTCTCCTCGACCCTCAGGACGGCTTGTGTGCGTGAAGGAGAGACCACAAAAAAAGGGCAGAGGAGGTGCAGTATCATGGGCTGGGAGCCAGGTTTCGGTGAGAGCGAGGAGGTTAAAGGATTTAGAGAGAAAGAGGTCATGAATTGCTGTTGCTTTAGGGCAGCAGAGCGGCAGTTCCAGAGGGAAAAGAGGAAGGGAAGTAGGGAGACAGGGAGAGGCCGGATGGGGATCAGGTTAGGAGAAATGTGGCGAGCCATGGGAAGGATGGGGTTCACAGAAAAAGAAAGAGGTGAACTAGCTTTACAATAAAGGTCAACAACAACAATAACAATAATGACAAAAACAATAATATATAGCCAGCTCAGGCCTTCTGGGTAGGAGTCCAATGCAAGCAGGAAGTTCTTCCAGGGAGCAACAGGTTATACTTGTCCTTCTTCCTGTGGAGAATTCTGGGACAGGCAGGAGAGTGAGATGGAGCAAGGGCCTTCTGGGAAGGAAAGAGTTCCTTGTGTAGGGCTGATGGGAAGCCCTCCTTCCTTCTTTCCCTCAGAGGCAGAGATGGAGCAATGGCCTTCTGGGAAGGAAAGAGTTCCTTTGTGTAGGGCGATGGGAAGCCCTCCTTCCTTCTTTCCCCTCAGAGGCAGAGATGGAGCAGTTGACGAGATCCTGCCACTAGTCCCAGCTTCTGCCAGCCTAGCAGTTCAAAAGTATGCAATGCAAGTAGATACATAGGTAGTTAGCAAATGTCATTTGCTACTCCTTTCTTATTTCAAAAAACACATCCTGAGCCTAAACTGACTCAGGATGGAACTACTAGTTCATTATATAATTGTACCCCACTCTCCAGCTGTGTTTGACTATTAATAAAACTAATAAATGAGTCATTATAAATAAACAAATAAAATTATTAGAAAACTAATTAATTTTTTATTACATTAATTAATTAGTTTTATTAATAATTTTATTTATTGGTTTATTTATATTAGTTAATTAACTTATTTATTATTTACATTAATTAATTCATTTTATTAATAAATTTATTGGTTATTTATATTGGCTAATTTATTATGTTTTTAAATATGTTTCAATTTCTGCCTTTTTCTACTTCAGCTGGGTTTTTTGATTCTGTTCATAACTTCTAATATGCTAGCCACGCCTCATTTTTTCCATCATCTGCAATTTTGAAAAGATTCCTCTCCTGTCAGACTATTGATCTGTCTATTGCTAATTAGCAATGATTCAACAAGTCTCAGACCAATTAGCAAAGTCTCGGGCCAGGCAAAGGTCACTCCCAGCTGTGAACCTAAGAACTTTCAACTAGAACTTCGGGCCTTTTGCATGTAGACCATGCTCTGAAACCTGTTTGGGTCTTATGCATGCAGAGGTGCCTCCATGGAAACATCAGACAGTCCAATGTAGAATATATGCATTCAGTTTAAGACTGAAGAAACGGTCTTGTACATGAGGTGTTGCTGCTCATCTGATTGCACATCCAGATGCACATTCAGTTGTGTAACATTGCCACTCAAGACAAGGGCTGCATAACACCATCTGTGCATAATTCAGATGCAGGGATTTGCACTACACAACACTGATACAAGATTTCGTTCCATGTATTCCACCACTATGCTGTGGCTCTAGAGCAGCCTTTCTCAAATAATGGGGCGGGCCCCCCAGGGGGGGCGCAAGGCTCCGTAAAGGGGGGCGCGAGGCTCTGTTATGCAGAGGTGTACTTATAACAATTTTATAGACAAATGATACTATTTACAGTCGCGCGGGGGGCGCGAAATGTTTTCTTCTTTGTAGGGGGGGGCATGACAGAAAATAATTGAGAAGCACTGCTCTAGAGGAACATTGCTATGCTTTTGTAGCAGTTACTGCAGCCTCTTCAATCTGACAAATGTTTCAGACTACAGATCCCATCACATGGGCTTGATGGGCCACACTTTCCCCACCTTTACTCCAAAAGAATCCTCTTAAGAAACTAGTTTTTCCTAGGATGGGAAATCTGGAAGTAAAACTACATTGTTCCATGTGCTCAGTGTGACAAGCCTAGAGGTTAACAGCTAAATCCAATTCTCAGCCCCAATTGGAGTAGACCCATTGATTGAATGAGATTTGTTAAGACAATGTATATGTAAATCTCTGGATTTTTGCCTGGAATCCTGTAGTAAATTATGTTCTCAATAAGGGATATTGAAGCCAATTGTCCTTCAGATAATTACAGAAATACATTTTAAAAATAAAAAAACCCACTTCTTCACAGTACAGTGAATTCTTGGACTGTTTTATATTTTTATTACCCAGCAAAAACATTGTATTCATATGCCATTTATTTAAAATGTTTATTAGATGCAGTAAACTCCTCTAAGTCCCACTGACTGCAATAATGGAGTTATGAAGTTATATTTGATTCAGGACAAACAAGAAAGAAAAAGAGAGAAACAAACCAAGAAAGCATTCTTTCACACAACGTATACATAGTTAACTATTCCACTGTCAAACAGCTCATGCGGTAAACGACTTCTTCCCAATGTTTAGATGGATTTTTTTTCTTGTAATTGGAATCCACTGGTTCCTGTCCTAGCTTCTGGATCATCAGAAGTCAAGCTGGCTCCATCCTCAACATGACATCCCTTCAAATATTTAATGATAGTTATTATCTCACCTTTAAATCTTCTCTTCTCATGGCCAAACATCCCTAAGCCATTCTTTGTAGGACTTGATTTCCAGAGCCTATCACCTAGAAGCCACTCTAGGTTTTGGTCTGAGTTATCTTGTGTGCTGAATCATATTTTGGAAGCAGGGCCAGCATTTTAGCTAGTTCTTTCAAAGTTCACTATAATGTTCTTTGCTGCTGGAAGAGGTGGTTTTGAAATGACACCTTTGCTTTCTCAGATACCCTTAGGTGTATGACTACCAGAGCCTTGCTAGCTGATGACTCCCATGTCAACAGATCATGGAATCCAACCAAGGTTTCAGTTTGGACTTAAATTCCTATAATGCTTATAATGTAGATCTAGTTGTGGATTCTACAATAAAATGTGAATTGGGGAGAATAAACGTACCATCCTGATAAAGTGGAATTCAGTTCCACAAAAAGTGGTGACAGCCAAAAGCATGAATATCTTTATAGAGTGATTAGCAAATCTGTTGAGAAAAATGTTATCAATAGATACCAGTCACAATTAATATATTTGTGTTGTTTCAAGATGGCAAGTGCCCTTGTGAGTGCACCTCTAGTTCAAGAGAACAAACAACAGACATCCAAACCAGTCCAGGGACATATTCAGAGTGTCCATAAGAGCAAAAGCATGGTTGAAACTTTCTGGGGTTTGTATCACAGAAAACTGGTTGGGTGGCGGTGGAAAGGGGATTAATCTCTTTCAGCTTTGCCCCCAGATGCTCTGTGCAGCATCTGGGGAACAGGGAGATGAAATAGCAGTGGTCTATCATGATTCCATCCTCTTGACCAGGTGCTTCATTGCACAGACTGTAGGGTTGAAGTGTACGTATTTAAAGCTCAATGGCTGGGACAGATTAGGGATTCTGTTGATTTACTACCCACTCCACTGCTCAACAGTCTCCCTTCCTCAGCTAGCCAGGATGGTCTCGTGGTTGATGTTGGAGTCTCCTCAATTTTGATGGGGGGGATTTCACCATCCATGCTGAGACTGCCCTTTCAGGAGTATCTCAGGACTTCATGTCCACCATGACAACCATGAGTCTGTCCCAAATGGTATTTGGCCCTACTCATGCTGCTAGGAACAACCAGGACCTTGTTTTCTGTGCTGGGTGGGATGATGGTGTTCTATAGTTCGATTTTAATAGTCAGACCATCACCTGTACAGATTTAGGGGGAATACAGATGGGCAGAAAGGAGTGCCGAGATGCTATGCCTTTCTGCCCCAGATTGTTGCCGTGGCAACCACACGGGGGCGGCAATGATTCACCCCAAAAAGGAGCTGAGAAAAGCAGCTCCTTTCTGTGCTGCTGCCAAGGTACCATTAGTGCCCTGGAGTAGCACAGCGACATCTCTTGTCCGCCGTGCCATTTAGAGGCGGCGCACAAGACACATCATCAGTGTGTGTGCTGTCTGAACATGTGTACATCCAAAATGGCCCCGGGAGAGCGTGGAGCATGTGGACACTCCGTGTTCCCCAGCTCTAATTTTGATCCGAGGCCACCACAAAGTGGTGGTCTGTATTGGACCTTAGATTTACTGAGACTCAGAACCTCTGCAAAAATGGGTGGCAGTTTAAAATGGTCTACCACAGGAGGCGTGTGGATTTGGAGGGACTCCTGCTGGCTTTGGGGGGGGGGTTCTGTTACCTTGGAAAGCAGTTCTGTCAAAATCCTGGTTGTCCTCTGAAATGAGAAAATGACTAGGAGAATGGATACTCCTGTCCATCCCTCATCACAGAGTAGAGCTAAACCAGACTATTTATGAAATGAATGAGAGGTTGCTAGAGTGACATTGGAAGAAGATTTGGAGTCAATCTGACTGAACATATTTTAGGGCCTACTTCTGTGACAATGGAGGCACTAGAACAGTCTCACCGTCCCACAAAGAGCCATTCAGCAGAGCTGTTTCAAATCTTAAGGGGACTTTTAAAAGGACAGAATTTAGACCATTCAATAGCCCAGTGTGAACAATTTGCTAATTATTATAATTATTATAATTAATTATTTTAATTATTATAATTAATTGTTTTTATTCAGTTTTCTCCCACAAAGAGAACTGTGTGCTTTCATGGAGCAGTAGGTACCATGGCAAAGGATCTGGACTGCAAATCAAGATTGATAGGGAGTAAGGAATAACCGAGCTAACCTAAATGAGCTCAGGTCTGAAGGTCCAGACTAACTGCATCCCAGAGTACTGAAGGAACTTGCAGGTGTACTCTCTGAACCACTTGTCAACAATTATGAGAAATTCTGGAGAACAGGTGAGGTAACAGAGGACTGGAGAAGGCAAACATTGTCCCTCTCTTTAAAAAAAAAAAAAGGGGGGGGAACAAAAAAGAAGATCCACGAAACTACAGACCAGACATCCTGACCTCAATAACAGGGGAAATACTAGAACACATTATTGGAGATTATCACGTGGAGAAGAAGACCCAGAACAGATTTGGGATTGCAAACTCAAAAGGAATATTATCGCACGTAAAATCATTGCTGCTGCCAGTAGGGGACTACAACCCAGATCCCAGCCATGCTCAGCTGGCCACTTTGCAAAAATGGAAGGCTCCCATTTTTGCAAAGCAGCCAGCTGAGTGTAAGTGGGACCCAGGCTGTAGTCGCCTGGCAGCAGCAGTGGCAATTTTACATGTGATAATACCCACTTTTGAGTTTGCAATCCCGAATTTATTTCGAGGTTTTTTCTCCATGCGATAATCTCCATACAGAAGCCTGTCTAAAAGTATCTTGATGACAATGTAATGATCAGTAGGAGCTGGCAAGGGACAAATCCTGCCATATTAATTTTATATCTTTTTTTGATCAGGTCACTAGTTTAGGAGATGATCCTAAAAGTATTTGATGAGGTTTCTATTATTATTTTGATTAGTAAACTGATAGAGGGTGGAATAGATGGGAACACTGTCATATGTATCCATAATTGGTTGGAAAAAAACATGCTCAAACTGTCATCAGCAACAGCTACACTTCAAAGCAGAAGAAGGTTGCAAGTGGAGTGCCTCAGAGTTCTGTCCTACAGCCATTTTTATCAGTAACTCAGTTGATGGGATG
>NC_056522.1:361856508-361860399 GCF_019175285.1 Sceloporus undulatus | reverse complement strand
AGAAGGGTGCTGAGGCTCCGCGCAGGCGCAATAGGTCTGATGCTGAGGCTGGGCTGAGGAGCCACGGCTAAGGAAGTAGTAGGCATGCGCAGTGGGAAGCAACGGTTGCCCTCATGGTTGTGGTCCACGACACACTGCAGAGATAATCCACTTTCAGGCCCTTTTAACTGCCCTGGGCCAAGGAAGAGCCCCATTAGAGTCGCCATAACTTGCAGTGTAAACCTACAGCACTTTATAAATAAAGTTTAATAATAATGATAATAATAATAAATGACCTGAAGGCACACCACAAAAGACACAACACTACTTCCTTCCTGCTGCTAGTTTCTACAACACTGGTCCAATCCACGCTGCAGAAGTAATCCAGTTTGAGACCGCTTTAACTGCGCTGGGCCAAGGGAAAACCCCATTAGAGTCGCCATAAATTGGAAACGACTTGAAGGCATGCCACAAAAGACGCAAACGCCACTTTTTTCCTGCCAGTTTCCACAACACTGGTCCAATCCACACTGCAGAAATAACCAAGTTTGAGACGGCTTCAACTGCCCTGGCTCAGTGCTAGGGAACCCTGGAAACTGTAGTTCCTTATGGCACCAGAGTTCACTGGCCAAGAAGGCTAAATGTCTCACAAAACTACAGTTCCCAGAATAACCTAGCGTTGAGCCAGGGCAGTTAAAGCGGTTTCAAACTGGATTATTTCTGCAGTGTGGATTGGACAATGTTGCGCAAACTGGCAGGCAAAAGTGGTGGTTTGTTTTGTTTTGTTATTTGTCTTTTGTGGTGTGCCTTCGAGTTGTTTCCGACTTATGGCAGCTCTAATGCGGTTTTTCCTTGGCCAGGTTTCTTCAGAGGGGGCTTGCCATTGGCTTTCCTTGAGGCTGAGAGAGTGTGACCTGCCCAAGGTCACCCAGTGGGTTTTCATGGCCCAGCAGGGATTCGGACCCTGGTCTCTAGAGTCATAGGTCCAATCCGCACTGTAAAAATAATCCAGTTTGAGACTGCTTTCACTGCCCTGGCTCTATGCTAGAGAATCCTGTCAGAGAACTCCGGTGCCACAATAAACTGCAGCTCCCAGGACTCCCTAGGACAGTTAAAGCAGTCTCAAGCAGGATTGTTTCTGCAGTGTGTTTTGGACCCAAACATTTCAGATAAGAGACAAGCTGTAATTGCATTTATTTCATTGTACAGTATTGTTAGCTCTTTTGGAGAGAGAAGTGAGGGGTAAATTTAAGAAAATAAATAACAACTCATTATATTATACTACATTTTATTTACTGTTAGCATTTTTACCCAGCCTTTCCGCCAAGTAATTTAGGATGACATCTTTTCTAAGGTTAATTTTGATCCTATTCAGCATGACCATAATAGAGTAGAAAGTTGGGCCAAAATTAACAAAATGAATTTCAACAGGGAGAAATGGAAGGTACTGCACTTAGGCAGAAAAAATAAATGCATAGATATAGGATGGGGGACACCTGCTTTAAGGAGACTACATGTGAAAGGGAACTAGGAGTCTTAGTAGACCACATGTTGAACATGAGTCAGCAGTGTGATGTGGCAGTAAAAAGGCCAATGCAATTCCAGGCTGCATCAATAGAAATATAGTGTCTAGATCAAGGGAAGTAATATTGCCTGTTCTATTCTTCTTGGTCAGACAATAATAATAATAATAATAATAATAATAATAAGGTTTATTTGTATACCGCCCTTCTAAAAACTTAATCAAGGCGGTTTACAACAGATTCACATAACAATAACACTACAGCTCCTCCCACAAACTAATACAATGAACTTTTCTACACATAAATAATCTATGCTGAACCCAAATGAAAGAAAATGCAGGTGGAAAGTTTCAATCAGTCCTGGCAGGACATCACATGGTCTGTATTTATTTTTATCTATTTTTATTTTTGTGCAAGTGTGCACAATCAATAAAATTAAAAAAAAGAATTTAAAAAACACACCTGCTTGGAAATATTAAAGAGGGAAGCATCATGCTTACTTGCACCACATGACAGCCTGCCACATCAGAACTTTCAGGAGGAAGTTATCACATTCACTTTTCAGTAGTGGGAAAGCACACAATTTGGAGGCATTGACAGGTTTTGCCCGTCAATGAAAAAGGAGCACTCCAGTAGTGCATGAATTACAGACCAGCTACTGGCAACAACATAGCTTAAGTGTGGATGAAGTATGGCCACAGCTGCTACTATCCGGCTCTAATTTACACTTTTTCAAACATCTTTGGGTAGAACTGTTTTATTGCCTTCTCTTTTACCATGTACCAGTCTACAACGGGACCTTCCCTCTTAATTCTATGATTGCTATGTTTATTTAGGAGCTTTTTATTGAAGGCCTTTTGAAAGTCCAAGTAGACAGTTTTTAACCAATTACTCTTATCCACATGTGTGCTGACACTCTTCAGTAACAGTTCTAACAAGTTAATGAGATGGGGATTAGCTTTGCAAGAAACCATGTTAATGTATCTTCAGTGAACGTTCAGTTAACGCTTGTCTTCTACATGCTGTAGATAGGATTTTATGATTTGAGTACTGCTTTCTACAATTTATGCAGAACTGCTTAAAATTTCATAGAGAGTTTATTCCATGGATTCTTTTTTAAAAATTGGAATTGAATGGGTAACTTGCTATTGTTCTGGCTGATCTTAGCGATATGCTATATGAAGAAGTAAACAATTTCACAATTTCTATATTTTTTGTGGGTTTTTTCGGGGCTATGTGGCCATGTCTAGAAGAGTTTATTCCTGACATTTTGCTGGCATGCTGTGACTGGCATGTTCAGAGAATGAAAATGCCAGCCACAGATGCCGGCGAAACATCAGGAATCATACAATCGTCATTATCACTACCACCACTATGGCTTAGGTCCAGACTATCTGAAAAGTCTTGTGTGAAACCCTGATTGATTCTACAGTATTGTCTTGTGGAAGGGTTTCTCTTCTCTCCACCCCACCACCTCCCAGGCTCTTCTGGTAAGGACATGGGGGAGAGCCTTCTTGGTGGCTGCTCCCAGGCTTTGGAACTCCCAACCGAGAGAGTTCGATCTGGCTCTCTCTCTCTTGGTCCAGAACACACTACAGAAATAATCCAGTTTGAGACCACTAACTGCTCTGTGGCTCAGGGTAGGGAATCCTGAGATGTAGTTTGCTGTGGCACCAGAGGTCTCTGACAGAGAAGACTAAATGGTTTACAAAACTACTACGGTTCCCAGAATCCCCTATCATTGAGTCAGGGCAGTTAAAACGATCTCAGACTGGATTATTTCTGCAGTATGTTTTTGACCTTATTTATGTAATGCATATTTTTAGTATTTTAATTGTTCTAATTTTTAATGTTTTAAAAATAGCCGTTTTAATTGAATGTATCAATCAATGCCTTTAAACATTTGACTCCATATAGTTTAAGATGTTCAATTTATATTGTAAACCACTTTGAGTTCCAGTGGGAGAAAAGCAGGATATAAATCAAAGGAATAAATAAATAAAATAAGAACATAATGACTGGCCTCCTTTCCCCTGGGAGGATATATTATGCATCTTGCTCAATTTTGGATGATTAGGTAATATCCAAAGAGGCGACATCTTTCCACAGAATCTGACAGAGGGGATTTCCAATTTTCTTGTCTTCTCAGTTATGCTATACCCTGGGTATAGCTAGAGTCTGAAGTTACCGTAGTCCTCGTCATCTCCACCTTCTCTAGTTTGGATCAGGTTTCAGGAAGAAAGAAACAGATACTGTTTCTGGAGGGTCTCTATCATCCTTACATACCTCCACTTCAGAAACCAGATAGCTATAGATAGCACATTCTTTTCTCTTCCCCTCTGTGCCTAATACCCATTGCCTTCAGCCTCTTCCATGTCTCTGGTTCGTC
>NC_056522.1:361853408-361856483 GCF_019175285.1 Sceloporus undulatus | reverse complement strand
TTCTTCTCCCAGCAATCTAACTTTTTCTTTTCATTTCCA
The DNA here is from genome assembly GCF_019175285.1 of Sceloporus undulatus. NCBI lineage: Eukaryota > Metazoa > Chordata > Lepidosauria > Squamata > Phrynosomatidae > Sceloporus > Sceloporus undulatus. Next base: position 361,856,444 of record NC_056522.1, on the reverse strand, counting down.
TTCTATCCTTCACACCAGTGATTGTCAAACTGTTTAATGTGGCAGACTAACAGTTTTAATCCCAAGTGACTAGTACTGTACAAAAAACCGGTACCATGTTTGCACCATATTCACATAGTTTACTGGATTCATGTACTTTACTGGAAACCCACTGCAGATTGCCAGGTGATATCTTCTAGACCGGTACCATCACTTTCAGCAGCAGTTTTAAACTGTAGCCTACAATGACCTGCTTGTTGCCACCAACCTCTCCTGATCCATCCATCCATCCATCCATCCATCCATCCATCCATCCATCGTTTCTTCCTTTACTTTGTCATATGAAAATACAAGTGCATCCTTCCTTTGTATTTTAACACAGCAATTTTCTTACTGCAACTTCCTAATCTTAAGCCTATTATATAGCATTATGTTTAGATTATTTACACCATCTCAGATTCTGCACAATGTTTGTTATATACTTTAAATACTTTTTTCCTTTTATAATTGTTAAATAATATTACAATAAAATAATATACCATATTCGCAAACATTGTTCTTATATGTTACTCCTTGTTTCTACTGTATCTTACATCCAGTTTTCTTATGAACTCCTTTACTTTTAATGTGAAGTCGAAGGCTTTCATGATTGGCATCCATAGTCTTTTGTGGGTTTTTTGGGCTATGTGGCCATGTTCTAGAAGAGTTTATTCTGACATTTTGCTAGCATCTGTGGTTGGCATCTTCAGAGAATGCTTTATTTTTCTTCTTAATTGTTATGGAGATAGTATATCTTAAAATTTCTTCTTCTTCTTCTTCTTCTTCTTCTTCATCATTATCTTATTTTGTTGCTCTTGCCTTTTCTTATTTAAGAAATAGCTTTAATCATTCAACATTAAATTTTTGTTTATTCCCCAAGTCTCATTCTAGACTTGGTTGCCATTCTTTTTAAACCTTTTGTGTTGGTTTAATAATAACAATAACAATAATAATAATAATAATTTATTATTTATATTTTCCCACCTCTCCCTGGGGATTGAGGTGGGATTACAACAGAGATAAAATACAATAGAACAAAGCTGATACAATAAAACAATAATAGCTAATAATCACTTATCATTTATTATGTTTGTTAATTGATCCATTTCTCCCATTTCATTAACTTTTTGTAAGCAATCTTCAACAAGAGGCTAGTTTTTTTACTTTCCCTTTCTTTCTTTCTTTCTTTCTTTCTGGTCAATGGACTTTATGACATTCAATGGTGATATCATTCCCTGGTGCTGCAGCTCACAGCTGACTTGGTTGGATCCTAGCCATCACAGCTGCTGCTGCATCACTCTGTCTCCCATCAGTAAGTCTTGGTGGCTTTTCCTATCAAAACTTCCGTTTTCTGAAGGAAGACTTATTTTTGTCAAGCAGCTTCCTTGACACTGCCCATTAATCATGCTAGTGACTCTTGGCTTCAGACCTGCACTATGCACTGTAGCTGAATTAGGACTGTCATGTAGAACAACTCCCAAGCATTCTGTAAAGATGTGATACTCTTGATATTCTCCTTAAAATTCCTTTAGACAACACTGCCTTAATTGGAAAGGTTTCCTCTGTTAAATTCAAATGTGACTCTGTTGGACCTCTTTGATAATTTCCCACTTGTCAAAAATGACTTGAAGGCACACAACAACAATAAAAGTTTAATTTGATACTGTAGTAATCATCAGCAGAGAGCCAATGTGGCATAGGGGTTTGAGTGTTGGACTACGACTCTGGAGATCAGGGTTTGATTCCCTGCTTGACCATGAAACCCATTGGGTGATCTTGGACAAGTCACATGGGAGATTATCACATACAGTAGTTTAAAAATCCAACTCACTGCTGCAAATTCAATTTGAATTCGGGATACATCCAGATTTTATCGCACGCGTCTTTGCCACTGACGCCACCAGGCAGGTGCCGTCTATTGAGCCCTTCTGTCATCTTAGCAAAAGTGAATAAGTCAGTTCCCTGTTCTCATTTCATGCTGTGTAAGGGAAGCCACAACTACACCTACACCTAGGCGGGGAGGGTGGCGTGGGGCTTCCTCCTTTGCCTCCTCTGCCCCAGGCCGCGCGACCCTCCTCTTCCTCCTCCGTGTGGTGGTGGTGGAGGAGGAGGGCAGTGCGGTCAAGCGGCCGTGCGGCCCAGGAGGAGGAGGAGGAGGAGGAGGAGGCAGTGGTGGCGGCGGCGGCAGCAGGACCGGGCTGGGGCCGGTCCTGCCGCCTCCGCGGGCCGCATCTGGCCCGTGGGCCGGGGGTTGCCGCTCCCTGCTCTGGAGCAACAGAAAACAAACTTGCTCCATCCGCAATATGATACCCCTTGAAATACTTAAGCAGGGCTATCATATCACCTCTTAACCTTCTCTTCTCCAGGCTAAACATACCCAGCTCCCTAAATCACTGTTCATAAGGCATGATTTCCAGACCTTTCACCATTTTGCTGGCCCTCCTCTGGACACGCTCCAGCTTCTCAACATCCTTTTTGAATTGTGGTGCCCAGAACTGGACACAGGATTCCAGGTGAGGTCCCACCCCCATGCCTGCCTCCAAGGAACTGTGCAAGTTGCTGCTGCTGCTGTCGCTGTCGCTGCCGGGGGGCTCCCTGGGCGGAGAGGACACCTGCGCATCTCCACAGGGAGGCCGCCTTCGGACTGAAACCATCCCGACACCTCAGCAACAAGCCAGGACCGAGGAGGGATGAGTAACACTTGGGGGAAGGCGGGGGAGTGGGCGTGCTGGTGGGAGCGGCGCGCATATAGCCGGCCTGCCTGGCTTCCTTCCCCGTCCCACCCCCGTGCCTGCCTCCAAGGAACTGTGCGAGTTGCTGCTGCTGCTGTCACTGTCGCTGCCGGGTGGCTCCCTGGGCGGAGAGGACACCTGCGCTTCCGCGCATCGCCACAGGGAGGCCGCCTTCGGACTGAAACCATCACAACTGCGCAGTTGTGCAACTATTTTGTCCTGGGGGAAGCAGGCACTGAGCTGTGCCCCAGCTAGCTTGTTGTAAATTTGATATTGTATTTTATTG
>NC_056522.1:361820497-361853383 GCF_019175285.1 Sceloporus undulatus | reverse complement strand
CAGAGATGAGAAGAAGGAGTTTCTCTCTTGATTTACCACCATGATTGCATTTCTCTGCTTTTAAACTCCCAGACTCTCTGAAGTAAGCACACCTGAAGAAGATTAAATTTTCACACATTACCACAGTGTTTGTAATAAACTTTCAAAATAAGAGGGCCTCTCTGGATCAGTTTGGAAACATTTGTAGAATGCAGACATAGAGAACGTGGCTTATTTGAACTACAGTAATTGTTAATGTCTTCTTCTGAATGCTTATGTGAAAAACAACCTGTAAAGGGGGTGTATAAGATGGGCTCTGAAATGTCTCGCTTGCCTCACTTTGACTTTCTCTCCAAGTATGTACTACTTCTACCTTCTGCTACAGAAATAATCCTTATTTTCCTTTTCCTCCTACTCTTTGGCTGCATTGCTTTGCAAAACTGGACTAATCTGCTAGGCAATGCATCTCAGTTTTGACAGTGTTTTTTTTTTAATTGAAAATACACTTTTAGCACTTTTATTTGGCTCTGCTGAATATGTTTTCCTTCCCCCCTCTCAGTTTTATTTATTTTGATTTTACAAACTAGGGGGTTATACAGATTGCCCCTTTGGGACAGCATGCAGACCACCCCTTTACTCTGGCCGGATCGATGCTGTGGCAATCGCATGCCGCAGCAGACATTAAGACACAAAAACGCGACGCAAGACCACCTCCTCCTTTTGCACCCTCAAAGGGGCACCATAGCCGCACGTGCACGCAATGCAGTTGGTGCACGGTCACTAACCTACAACATAAAACGGCACCAGCATGGCGCATTTGGCTCGTCTGTTCCGGGCCTATTATTTTCAAGTCACCTGTCATATCCGGCAACCCCATCAATTTCATAGTATTTTCTTAGGCAAGGAATAGTCAGAGGTAGATTTGCCTAGTCAAATGACAAGAAAGGAAATTCTGACTAATATTAATAAGAAATTCTGATGGTCCAGAGCCATTCAACAGTACATGAAGACCCTCAGAGGGGCTGGACTCGCCTTTTGGGGAGGTTTGCAGACACAGGGAGATAGACATCCTCTTAAGGATGCTTTTAGCTGTGGATTCTGCATTGGCAGGCAGTGCAGTATAGAGCACGCTATCATCTAGACTTCTCCTAGTTCATTATGTTGCAAACATAGTAATGGAAAAGAGGGAGGGGAGATACAGGAAGGGAATGAGCGCATGGCATTGGGCTCTAGTCAGTTTAGGTCTCTGATTAACAGCAGGCCCTATGAATGCAGGCCCTGGAAAAAGAGCAGAATGTGTGCTTGTGCTGACTTGCATTCTGAAGGCAGCTTCACCAGGGAGCTAAAGTAATATTCAGGTTCTGGTGTGCCAGACTCCATGCATCAAAATATTACAGCATTCTGTTTTAAATTAACATTGTTTCAGTTTTCGAAGCTCACTGGCTGTTTCCTGTTTTGGGTTTGTAAACATTTTGCCTGATGACGAAGCCAGTGAAACTTCAAAAGCTTGCAACAAGTATTGTGTATTTTCGTTCGCCAATAAAGGTATAACTGTTTGGTGGATTTTTTTGTTTGAATTTGCTAAATGGCCAACACACCTACTCCTCCTCATTTTGTTTCACAGTGTATCCATCCACCATTATGTTGTTTCTGTTTAACCTATTAAAACACGCCCTTTCAAATCAACTCCGTTTATACTGAAAATAAGACTTTGGTCCAAAACACACTGCAGAAATAATCCAGTTTAGACTCCTTTAAGTACCGTGGATCAATGCTAGGGAATTCTGGGAACTGTGTTTTGTTAGATATTTAGTCTTCTTTGTCAGAAAGCTTGGCACCACAATAAACACATTTCTAAGATTCCCTAGCAATGAGCCAGGGCAGTTAAAGCAGTCTCAAACTGGGTTATTTCTGCAGTATATTTTGCCACCAGAGTTTTCAATGAAAATGTATTGTTTGTAACTTCATTTAATTTCAGACTTAGGGCAACCCTAAGGTGACTCAGTACAGTAGTTAAGATGCCAATTCTGACGATTGGAAGATCGGAAGGTTGGCAGTTCAAGCCTGAGTGTTGCATGATGGGGTGAGCTCCTGTTACATAGTCCCAGCTTCTGCCTACTATCAGTTTGAAAGCATGCAAATGCAAGTATATATAGGTTACCACTTCAGTGGGAAGGTAACAGTGTTCAGTGCAGTCATGCTGGCCACAGGACACTGGAGTAGTCCTTGGACAAGCGGCTTTTTCAGCTTAGTAACGGAGATGAGCACCACCCCCCACTCAGTTTATACAGACATTCATGTCAAGGGACTACTTTTTTAAGCTGACCATCTATTATGGGATTTCCATGGAAATAATCATTCAGAGGCAATTTGCCCTGGCCTTCTGATGTTGAGTGAGTGTAACTTGCCCAAGGTCATCCAGTGGGTTTACAAGGCGGATATAGAAAGATATCACAAGATATCTGAAGTAAAATCTTTCTATCAGGCTGTCTCCTTGGATAATTTCTTCTATGAGTGTAATAGATGTGTATTAAGGATTAAGAGATATACGAGGGCCATTAAAATGGGTGGTTCTTGGTTGTTAACATTTTTCTTTATATATGCAATGTGTGAAAACTGACCAGTGACAAAAGCTGACAGGAAAGAAAATCAACTAATATGAAAGATGGTGAGGACAAATGACTCTAGAACAAATCAAGCCTGCACTCTCACTAGGAGCCAAAGTGGACTAAACTGAGGTTATGGTCCTTTGGACACATCCACAAGAGGGTGTGACTCAATGGAGAAGACAATAATGTTTAGTAAAAGTGAAAGTGGAAGTTTGAAAGGAAGAAGACTTCTACAGGTTGACTGATTTATCAAAGAAGCCATTGCCCTGAATTTTGCAAAATCTGAGAACTTGGAGGTTTTCCATCATTCACATGTTGAGTCCACTTGCTGGCAGATAACAATAACAAATTTTAAAGTAAGAATACATAGGAATATACACCAGAATGTGTGTGTGTGTGTGTGGTGTGGTGTCAGGGGGTGGATGCATTCGTTTTTTTGCGGTTAAAAAGTGTTGTTGCCCCTTAAAGAGAAACGTTAATCATGACATTAAGCTTCCACGGATCAGAGTCCCCTTTTCACCAGATACAAGTATTATGTAGACCTGAAGAGGAGAAGGTCTGTTGTTAGATGACAATGGTATGCAACAAATTTGGGGCTTATTCCAGAAAAAAAAAAGTCCCTGGAAGAATCAAGACTTTCCAATCCTTTTTATTTTGATTTTTATCTGCATCTTCATAGTTTTGCCACCCAAATTCTTTATTTAAACCACCCCAGTTTTCCTCACTCTGTCCTTCCTTGTTTTTCTTTCCTCTGCCCTCTCCCTGGATCACAATGTCACATCTAGACTCAGGAAAAACTTCAAAAATTGACTCTCCTCATTTCCACTGAGCCCTTTAAACTGTTACCAGGCACAGTATTACACTAGTTAAACATAGTTTATTTCCTTTTGCTAACATTCTCTTTATCTTACTTGATTTCCTGTTGGAAAAAAAATCACTACCTCCTTCTTCTTGGTGGCAGCCACCAAGAGATTATACACATGGCATTTAAACCACAATTACAGTATGAAAAGAGCCTTTGGCAATACCTATGCACCTATCACCTCCGCCCACCTATCCCTCCGCCCCTGTCTGTTTCTCCTCCTCCGAAGTGGTGTGTTAGGTGTGTCCCTTTTCATTGACAAGGAACCCATCAATAAGCTGCCCCAATCACACTTCTTTTTCTGTTACCCACAGGTGTGCAAACAACCAATGCTGTGACAGTTCCGATATTGCTAGTCACAGGTGTAAGTGCCCTCCTGTTCTTTTCCCATTCGTTCCACTTCCCCCTCATTATACCCAGCAGGATATTTTTTTTTTATTTCTTTTTTTAAACTTAAATTGTATTAGCATAACTTTGCAATCCAGATGCGATTTTTTTTAAAAACCCAAAACTTAAAATACTAAAAAAAAACAGTAGCACATGGCTCAGAGACTGGCTAGTAATCCACGGCCACCACTTTGGACTATCACAACAGACACATAAGGTGCCACAGTTGCAATTAGCCTAGGAAATGCAAACATATCGGGTTGAGAAATGCTCATTATTCACAGCTCTTCCAGACCACCATGGTGCTGCTTCTGTCTTGGCCTCTGCCTTTCCTCACATTAGCCTCCCATTGCCCTCCCACCCTCCCTGCCTACCCTTTCCTCATGCCTTTTGGTCTGTGATGACACACCCACTAAAGGAGGTGGCAGGTTTTGGGTGTGCAACGCCGGTACCCTGGTGAGATCAAACTCTTTACCCCAAAAGGCTCTGAAGCTGAATTGTAAAGTTCAAAAGGGGGGATAATTTAATTTAAAGGACAAAAATAAGAGTTTCTCCTCCCCAGCTCTAAATAAAAGATACTTTACAGTTTCAGCAATCTTCCGGATGTCATCTTTCTGGGTCTGATGTTGGTTTGCTCTCCCACTCAATGGAGCTGGTGCAGGGTCTTTTCCGCTCCTGAACCCTCCTTTATTTTCTTGCTGATGGTAACTAATTTGGCTAAATTGGTCCCTGGTAACTAATTGGCTAAATTGGTCCTGGTAACTAAATTTGGCTAAAACCTGGTAACGAAATGGCTAACGTGTAAGAAATGCCTTTTCCGGTTGTCTGGGCCTGGTTTGCCACCAAAAGATGAGCTCTCTGCCTGCTGCACAGCAAAGACTGCTCCAGAACTAAAAGCCGTGTAGCTACAGCCAGAGCATGTTGGGAAAGGGCAAACCAAAACCTGGAAATAATGCAGGGGAAACCTACAGCTCCTCCCACAAACTAATACAATGAACTTTTCTACACTGAAAATAATCTATGGCCTGAACCAAAATGAAAGAAAATGCAGGGGAAAGTTTCAATCAGTCCTGGCAGGACATCACATGGTCTGTATTATTTTTATCTATTTTTATTTTTTGTGCAGTGCACAATCATAAAATTTAAAAAAGATTTTAAAAAACCCAGCCTGCTTGGAAATATTAAGGAGGAAGAGGAGCATAATCATGCTTACTTGCACCACATGACATGCCTGCACATCAGAACTGCTCAGGGAGGAAGTTATCACATTCACTTTTCCAGTAGTGGAAAGCAGCACATTTGGAGGGCATTTGACAGGTTTTGTTCCCGTCAATAGAAAAGGAGCACCCAGTAGTGCATGAATTCAGACCAGCTACGGGACAAACATAGCTTAATGTTGATAAGGTATGGCCACAGCTGCTACTATCCTGCTCTAATTTCACTGTTTCAAACATCTTTGTGTTAGAACTGTTTTATGCCTCTCTTTTTACCATGTTACCAGTCTACAACGGGACCTTCCCTCTTAATTTAATTGCTAATGTTTATTTAGGAGCTTTTATTGAAGCCTTTTGAAAGTCCAAGTAGACAGTTTTTACCACATTACAGTGGTGCCCTCGGGTTACGAAAGTAATTCGTTCCGCGGCCCGCTTTCGTAACCCGAAAAGCCTTCGTAAGCCGAATTGCCATAGGCGCTAATGGGGAAAAAGCCCGCATTTCCGTGCGAAAAAGCCGAAAAAAAGCACCAAAGTTTTTTTCGTACCCGAAAAAACATTCGTAACCCGAAACAATAATCCCTATGGATTTTTTCGTATCCCGCAAAATTTCGTACCTGGGTATTTTCGTATCCCGAGTACCACTGTACTCTTATTCCACAATGTGTGCTGACACTCTCAGGACAGTTCTAACAAGTTAATGAGATGGGGATTAGCTTTGGCAAGAAACCATGTTAATTTATGCTTCAGTAACGTTCAGTAACGCTTGTCCTTCTACATGCTTGATAATTTTATATTTAGTACTGCTTTCCACCAATTTATGCAGAACTGCTTAAAATTTCATAGAGTTATTCCATGGATTCTTTTTAAAAATTGGAATTGATAGTGGTAACTTGCTAGTGTTCTGCTGCTGATCTTAGCGATATGCTATATGAAAGTAAACAATTTCACATTTTCTATATTTTTTGTGGGTTTTTTCGGGCTATGTGGCCACGGTCTGCAAGAGAGTTTATCCTGACATTTTGCTGGCATCTGTGACTGGCATGTTCAGAAATGAAAATGCCAGCCACAGATGCCGGCGAAACATCAGGAATCATCACCATCGTCATTATCACTACCACCACTATGGCTTAGGTCCAGACTATTCTGAAAGTCCTTGTGTGAAACCCTGATTGATTCTTACAGTATTGTCTTTGTGGAAGGGCTTCCTCTTTTCTCCTCCACCCCCACCAACCTCCCAGGCTCTTCTGGTAGGACATGGGGAGAGCCTTCTTGGTGGCTGCTCTCCAGGCTTTTGAAACCCAACCGAGAGAGGTTCGATCTGCTCTCTCTCTGCTGGTCCAGAACACACACAGAAATAATCGAGTTTGAGACCCTACATGCTCTGGCTCAGTGCTAGGGAATCCTGAGAATTGTAGTTTGCTGTGGCACCAGAGATCCTGACAGAGAAGACTAAATGTCTTACAAACTACGGTTCCCCAGAATCCCCTAGCATTGAGTCAGGGCAGTTAAAACGATCTCAGACTGGATTATTTCTGCGTATGTTTTTGACCTTATTTATGTAATGCATTTTTAGTATTTTAATTGTTCTAATTTTAATGTTTTAAAATTAGCGTTTTTAATTGATGTACAATCAATGCTCTTAAACATTTGTACCTCATGTTGAGATGTTCTAATTTATATTTGTAAACCACTTTGATTTCCATTTGGGAGAAAAGCAGGATATAATCAAAGGAATAAATAAATATAAATAAGACTATAATGACTGGCCTCCTTCCCGGGAGATATAGTTATGCATCTTGCTCAATTTTGGATGATTAGGTAATTATCCAAAGAGGCGACATCTTTTCCACAGAATCTGACAGAGGGGATTTCCATTCTTGTCTTTCAGTATGCTTACCCTGGGTATAGCTAGAGTCTGAAGTTACCGTAGTCCTCGTCATCTCCACCTCTCTAGTTTGGACAGGTTCAGGAAGAAAGAAAACAGATACTGTTTCTGGAGGGCTCTATCATCCTTATCATACCTCCACTGTCAGAAACCAGATAGCTATAGATAGGCACATTCTGTTCTCTTCCCCCTGTGCCTATATATTCCTCCACTGCCTTTCAGCCTCTTCCATGTTCTCTGGTTTTCTCCCAGCAATCTAACTTTTCTTTTCATTTCCATCTATCCTTCACACCAGTGATTGTCAAACGTTTAATGTGGCAGACTAACAGTTTTTAATCCCAAGTGACTAGTACTGTACAAAAACGGTACCATGTTTTGCACCATATTCACATAGTTTTACTGGATTCATGTACTTTACTGGAACACACTGCAGATTGCCAGGTGATATCTTCTAGACCCCGGTACCATCACTTTCAGCAGCAGTTTTTTAAACTGTAGCCTACAATGACTACTGCTTGTGGCCACCACATCTCCCTGATCCATCCATCCATCCATCCATCCACATCCATCCTCTTTTCTTCCTTACTTTGTCATATGAAAATACAAGTGCACCTCCTTTGTATTTACACACCGCAATTTTTCTTACTGCAATTTCCGAATCTTAAGCCTATTGTATAGCATTATGTTTAGTTTATTTACACCATCTCAGATCTGCACAATGTTTTGTTATATACTTTAAAATACTTTTTTCCTTTTATAATTGTTAAATAATATTACAATAAAATATATACTCATATTCGCAAACATGTTCTTATATGTTACTCTCCTTGTTTCTACGGTATCTTACATCCAGTTTTCTTATAAACTCCTTTACTTTTAATGTGAAGTCGAAGGCTGTTCATGATTGGCATCCATAGTCTTTGTGGGTTTTTTGGGCTATGTGGCCATGTTCTAGAAGAGTTTATTTCTGGCATTTTGCTAGCATCTGTGGTTGGCATCTTCAGAGAATGCTTTATTTTTCTTGTTAATTGTTATGGAGATAGTTATCTTAAAATTTCTTTCTTCTTCGTCTTCTTCTTCTTCTCTTTATCTTATCTTATTTTGTTGCTCTTTGCCTTTTCTTATTTAAGAAATAGCGTTTAGCCATTCAACATTAAATTTTTGTTTATTTCCCCAAGTCTCGTTCTAGACGTGGTTTGCCATTCTTTTTAAAACCTTTTGTGTTGGTTTAATAATAACAATAATTAATAAAAATAATAATTATTATATTTTCTCCCACCTCTCCCCTGGGGATTGAGGTGGGATTACCAACAGAAATCAAAACACTAGAACAAAGCTGATACAATAAAACAATAATAGCTAATACCATCACTTTACATTTTATGTTTGTTAATTGATCATTTCCTTTCTCCCATGTTCATGAACTTTTTGTAAGCAATCTTCCCAACAGAGGCTAGTTTTTTTACTTTCCCTTCTTTCTTTTCTCTTTCTTTCTTTCTGGTCAATGGACTTTATGACATTCAGTGGTATCATCCCTGGTGCTGCAGCTCACAGCTGACTTTGGTTGGATCCTACGCCATCACAGCTGCTGCTGCATCACTCTGTCTCCCATCAGTAAGTCTTGGTGGCTTTCCTATCAAAACTTCCGTTTTCTCTGAAGGAGACTTATTTTTTTGTCAAGCAGCTTCCTTGACACTGCCCATTATCAGGCTAGTGACTCTTTGCTTCAGACCTGCACTATGCACTGTAGCTGAATTAGGACTGTCATGTAGAACAACTCCCAAGCATTCTGTAAGATGTGATACTCTTGATATGCTCCTTAAAATTCCTTTAGACAACACTGGCCTTAATTGGAAAGGTTTCCTCTGTTAAATTCAAATGTGACTCTGTTTGGACCTCTTTGTTAATTCCCACTTGTCAAAAATGACTTGAAGGCACACAACAACAATAAAAGTTTAATTTGATACTGTAGTAATCATCAGCAGAGAGCCAATGTGGTAGGGGTTTGGAGTGTTGGACTACGACTCGGGAGATCCAGGGTTTGATTCCCTCGCTTGACCATGAAACCCATTGGGTATCTTGGACAAGTCACATGGGAGATTTCACATACAGTGGTACCTCTCGGGATACAATTACCCAGCTTACGAATTTTTCGGGAAACGAATAAATCCCATAGGGATTTATTGTTTCGGGTTACGAACGTTTTTTTTTTTCGGGTTACGAAAAACACGCCGGCGCTGTTTTAAAATGGAGCCGCGGCAGAGCCGCGGCTTTTTTTTCCCATTAGCGCCTATGGCAATTCGGGTTACGAAGTTTTTTTCGGGTTAACGAAATTAGCCGCGGAACGATATAATTTTCGTAACCCGAGGGAGCACTGTAGTTTAAAAATCCAAACTCACTGCTGCAAATCTCATTTTAATTCGGGATACATCCAGATTTTATCGCACGCGTCTTTGCCACTGACGCCACCAGGCAGGTGCCGTCTATTGAGAGCCCTTCTGGTCATCTTAGCAAAAGTGAATAAGTCAGTTCCCTGTTCTCGTTTCATGCTGTGTAAGGGAAGCCACCTACACCTACACCTAGGTGGGGAGGGTGGTGTGGGGCTTCCCCCTTTTGCCTCCTCTGCCCCAGGCCGCACGACCCTCCTCTTCCTCCTCCGCGTGGTGGTGGTGGAGGAGAGGGCAGTGCGGTCAAGCGGTCCGTGCGGCCCAGGAGGAGGAGGAGGAGGAGGAGGAGGAGGCAGTGGCGGCGGCGCGGCAGCAGGACCGGCTGGGGCGGTCCTGCCGCCTCCGCGGGCCGCATCTGGCCCGTGGGCCGGGGTTTTGCCACCCCCTGCTCTGGAGCAACAGAAAACAAACTTGCTCCATTCCGCATAGGATATAACCCCCTTGAAATACTTAAGCAGGGCTATCATATCACCTCTTAACCTTCTTTCTCTCAGGCTAAACATACCCAGCTCCCTAAATCACTGTTCATAAGGCATGATTTCCCAGACCTTTTCATTTCACCATTTTGCTGGCCCTCCTCTGGACACGCTCCAGCTTCTCAACATCCTTTTTTTGAATTGTGGTGCCCAGAACTGGACACAGGATTCCAGGTGAGTCCCACCCCCCGTGCCCTGCCTCCAAGGAACTGTGCAAGTTTGCTGCTGCTGCTGTCGCTGCCGGGCGGCTCCTGGGGAGGAGGACACCTCGCGCTTCCGCGCATCGCCACAGGGAGGCCGCCTTCGGACTGAAACCATCACAACTGCGCAGTTGCGCAACTATTTGTCCTGGGTGAGGCAGGCACTGAGCTGTGCCCCAGCTACGTTGTTGTAAATTTGATATGTATTTTATTGTATTGTGCTGTTTGTCTGCTGGCTGTATTGAGATATGCATTGTTATTGTTATGTACTGAGATTTGTATTGATGTTTACTGTATGAAATGTATTGCTATATGCTATTTGCTATTGTGATGTAATTGAGATTGTATTGATATTTGTTGTACTGAGATATGCATTGTTATGTTTATTGTTATGTGAATCGTTGTAAACCGCCTTGATTAAGTTTTGAGAAGGGCGGTATACAAATAAACCTTATTATTATTATTATTATTATTGTCTGACCACAGAAGAATAGAACAGGCAATATTACTTCCCTTGATCTAGACACTATATTTCTATTGATGCAGCCTGGAATTGCATTGGCCCTTTTTACTGCCCACATCACACTGCTGACTCATGTTCAACATGTGGTCTACTAAGACTCCTAGTTTCCCTTTCACATGTAGTTCTCCTTAAAGCAGGTGTCCCCCCCATCCTATATCTATGCATTTATTTTTTCTGCCTAAGGTGCAGTACCTTCCATGTTCTCCCCTGTTAAATTCATTTTGTTAATTTTGGCCCAACTTTCTACTCTATTAGGTCATGCTGAATAGGATCAAAATTAACCTTAGAAAAGATGTCATCCTAATTACTTGTGCAGAAAGGCTGGGTAAAAATGCTACAGTAAATAAAATGTAGTATAATATAATGAGTTGTTATTTATTTTCTTAAATTTACCCCTCACTTCTCTCTCCAAACGAGCTAAACAATACAATGAAATAAATGCAATTAGCTTGTCTCTTAATCTGAAATGTTTGGGGTCCAAAACACACTGCAGAAACAATCCTGCTTGAGACTCTGCCTTTAACCTGCCTAGGGAGTCCTGGGGAGCTGCAGTTTTATTGTGGCACCGGAGTTCCTCTGACAGGATTCCTAGCATAGAGCCAGGGCAGTGAAAGCAGTCTCAAACTGGAGTATTTTTACAGTGTGGATTGGACCTAGGACTCTAGAGACCAGGGTCCGAATCCCTGCTGGGCCATGAAAACCCACTGGGTGACCTTGGGCAGGTCACACTCTCTCAGCCTCAAGGAAAGCCAATGGCAACCCCCTCTGAAGAAACCTGGCCAAGGAAAAAACCGCATTAGAGCTGCCATAAGTCGGAAACAACTCGAAGGCACACCACAAAGACAAATACAAAACAAACAAACCACCACTTTTGCCTGCCAGTTTGCGCAACATTGTCCAACCACACGGCAGAAATAATCCAGTTTTGAAACCGCTTTAACTGCCCTGGCTCAATGCTAGGTTATTCTGGGGAACTGTAGTTTTGTGAGACATTTAGCCTTCTTGGCCAGTTGAACTCTGGTGCCATAAGGAACTACAGTTTCCAGGGTTCCCTAGCACTGAGCCAGGGCAAGTTGAAGCCGTCTCAAACTGGTTATTTCTGCAGGTGTGATTGGAACAGTGTTGTGGAAACTGGCAGGAAAAAGTGGCCGATTGCGTCTTTTGGTGGCATGCCTTCAAGTCGTTTCCAATGTTAATGCGACTCTATAAGGGGGTTTTCCCTGTGCCCAGCTGCAGTTAAAGCGGTCTCTCAAAAACTGGATTACTTCTAGCAGCGTGGATTGGGGACCAGTGTTTGGAGAAACTAGCAGCAGGAGGGAAGTATGTTGTGTCCTGTTTGTGGTGTGCCTTCAGGTCATTTATTTAGTTATTATCATTGATTATTAAACTTTTTATTTATAAAGTCTGTAGGTTTGACACTGCAGGTTATGGACGACTCTAATGGGGCTCTTCCTTGGCCCAGGGCAGTTTAAAAGGGCCTGAAGTGGAATTATCTTGCTGCAGTGTGGTCGTGGACCACAACCATGAGGGCAACCGTTGGCTTTCCCCTGGCGCATGCGTACTACTGTCCTTCTACTTCCTGAGCACGTGGCGCTCCTCAGCCCAGCCTCAGCATCAGACCTATTGCGCCTGCGCGGGAGCCTCAGCAACCTTCTCCAGGAGGCTGGCTAGCTACTGCGCTTCTGCCGCGAGCCTCACACCCCTTCTCCAGAAGGCTGAGCTGTACTGACTTGCGCGGAAACTCCTTTTCTCATCTCTGTGTTAAATTACAGGATGGAGTCAGCAGGTCTGGGGGCAAGTGCCTACCCTTAACCTAGATGGCCTTCTTGCTTACAGGGGATGGAGTTTTAGGTCTCTGCAGTATGAGAACAGAGAGTCTCCAAATTACAATGGGGCTTTCTCTATTATTTTTATCCCACCTACACTACTGAAAACAATCCATCCCCATTCAAGCAAAGGATGTATACCAAGAACCTTATTGCACAATGGCATTGTAGCATCACAGCAATACACTATTGCCTCAGCCTTATTGCACTACACCATTGCTCTTCTGTTGTCCTCCCATGGGAGATTGGAGTTTATCACACCGGGATGGATTGGGAATGGAACGAAAGGGGCTGGGAATGAGTGTGGAACAAGTGAGGGACGCATTTTACCGCACACAAAAGTCCCCATTCCATTCCGTTCCCTTCCGTTCCGTTCCCCATCTGTCCTACAAGAGGCAATTTTTGAGAACGGTTACTGAACAGTTCTCAGAAATTGCCTCCTGTGGGATGGATGGGGAATGGAACGGAAGGGAACAGAATGGGGACTTTTGTGTGCAGTAGAATACATCCCCCACTCATTTCGGCCCCATCCCGGCCCCTTTTGTAATGCACAAGGCCCGTTCCAGGGGCCTGTGCAATAAACTCCACTGATTGGAAACTAATTATTTTTATGAACATAAGTGACCTCCTTTCCTGCTGCTGTTCTGCTACAATTTCCTATGCAAAAGTTCAATTGTGCTTTTATGTCAATTTTGAGTGGTCAGTGGGCATGCTGTGGGTGTGACTTATGTGCCCTTTGCTTACCAGTGATTGGGGAGAAAGATAGGGGGTGGAAGCCAAGAAGGAAAAACTTTACACACTGCCCCCATCCCATCTCCTTTACCACCAGAGCAGCCGAATTGTCGAGTCTTTTGCTTTTTGTCTCTCAGACACACACACAAACACAGGCACACCTGGAAATGTAAGTAGAAAAAACAGCAATTATTTCATTATTCTGCCTGTTCCTGACTGAGCAGACTTCATTAATCACTGGCAGATTAATCGCAGGCAGATTAGTTGCTACTTTTAGCTCAAAGCTTTCATTGGTAGTGATTAATCAAGCCTATCCCAAACAAGTTCCCTACCATAAGGGGAAAACCCCCTTTATATAAAATCTTTTAATATACAGTCGGCCCTTCTTATACACGGATTTTTTATACACGGATTCATAGAATCATAGAATCATAGAGTTGGAAGAGACCGCAAGGGCCATCCAGTCCAAACCCCTGCCATGCAGGAAATCACAATCAAAGCATCCCCGACAGATGGCCATCCAGCCTCTGCTTGAAGACCTCCAAGGAAGGAGACTCCACTACACTCCGAGGGAGTTTGTTCCACTGTCGAACAGCCCTTACTGTCAGGAAGTTCCTCCTAATATTGAGGTGGAATCTCTTTTCCTGCAGTTTGCATCCATTGCTTCGGGTCCTAGTCTCTGGAGCAGCAGAAAACAAGCTTGCTCCCTCCTCAATATGACATCCCTTCAAATATTTGAACAGGGCTATCATATCACCTCTTAACCTTCTTTTCTCCAGGCTAAACATCCCCAGCTCCCTAAGTCGTTCCTCATAGGGCATGGTTTCTAGACCTTTCACCATTTTAGTCGCCCTCCTTTGGACACGCTCCAGTTTCTCAATGTCCTTTTTGAATTGTGGCGCCCAGAACTGGACACAATATTCCAGGTGGGGCCTGACCAGAGCAAAATAGAGTGGCACTATTACTTCCCTTGATCTAGACACTATACTTCTATTGATGCAGCCTAAAATCGCATTGGCCTTGTTAGCTGCCGCATCGCACTGTTGACTCATGTTCAACTTGTGGTCTACTTTCACATGTGTCTCTTTAGCCAGGAGTATGTCCCCCATTCCTATACTCTGGCATTTAATTTTTTCACCCTAAGTGCAGTACCTTACATTTCTCCCTGTTGAAGTTCATTCTGTTTGCTGTGGCCCAGCTTTCTAGTCTATCCAGGTCATTTTGAATGTTGATCCTGTCCTCTGGAGTATTAGCAATTCCTCCTAATTTGGTGTCATCTGCAAATTTGATAAGTATTCCCCCAATTTTTTCCTCCAAGTCATTGATAAAGATGTTGAACAGTACTGGGCCCAGGACAGAGCCCTGTGGGACCCCACTGGTCACTTCTCTCCAGGATGAAAAGGTGCCATTGTTGAGCACCCTTTGGGTTTGTCCGGTCAACCAGTTACAAATCCACTTAACAGTTGCCTTGTCTAGCCCACATTTTACAAGCTTGTTTGCAAGAATGTCATGGGGAACTTTGTCAAAGGCCTTACTGAAATCAAGATATACTATATCCACAGCATTCCCTTCATCTACCAAGCATACTTTAAGCATACACGGTTTGAAAATGTTCCAAAAAAGTATAAATTTACCTTGATGTTCCATTTTTTATTAGGGACACCATTTTGCTATGTCATTATACTTAATGGGACTTGAGCATACACGGATTTTGTTATACACGGGGGATCTTGGAACCAAACCCCAGCGTATAACAAGGATCCACTGTAAATTAAAAGCAATTTTATGTTTAAAAAACTACTTTTAATTTATATTTTGGAGGAGGGAGGATCTGTGTGTGTCTACCTAACTAGGAAATGGGGTGCTACTGGGTGGACAGGGCCGAACGCTGCATGTGATAAACTTTTAGTGTGAATGAAGGCTGCAATGCCAGAAAGGTCACAAAAGTCTGATAGGGAAGGGAGCAGTCCCAATTGCATAGTGCTTTTGAAAACAACATTGTTTTAGTGGGAGAAGAAACTAGTGTGTTAAGGGCCCAGGATGCCCACCAAATCAGGGCCATTAAATGATCCACTCTATTAACACTACTTTCTTGATACGCATCTCATAGAATAATTTTATTCTTTCTTTTAAATTTCTGTGTGCAGCATGGTTTAATAGTGGATCTAGATAACACTCCTAAATATTTAAGATGTTCCTAGAGTACCAGGATTACAGTATTACCATGTTGCTTTCAATTGTATGGTAAATTTCAATGGAATATTTTCCCCAATGTGTGTTTCCTACATGCTTTTTGGTCTGCCTTTTATGTCATTCTGAAGTCTGTTCTCTGTAAAAGAGGTACTGCTTCTCTCTGTGAGGAAAAGATGTGTCACTAGGAATCACAAATCTTGCCTTATATTGGTATGCATGTGTGTGTCTTCAAGTCACCTGTCAATTTATAGCAATCCAATTAATTTCATAGGGTTTCCATAAGCAAAGAATATCTGATATATAGTTACAAGCTACTTTGGTAGTCAGCAAAATTAGTTGTCAGCACAGTTTTGCTCCACCATCAGTAGTAGGAGGGAACAGGATTTTCTGGCATCATGCTGAGCCAATAAAGAGCCCAATAGCAGAGGGAGTCTCTGTGTTCCCTTACAGTTAAGGAGGGGAATTAGAGCTCATCCATATAAGCGTGATCTCTGCCTCCTATTATTATTATTATTATTATTATTATTATTATTATTATTATTATTACCTGTCTTTCTCCCAGTTTGGGACTCAAAGCAGCATACAACAAATTATAAAACACATCATTAAAAATTAACACAATGCAAAAGTTAAGACAAAACTTCTAGATAATTCTGCACAGCATCTGCTTAACAGTCCACAGAATACTTAAGGCTCTAATGAAGAATGCATCACAATGACTTCTTTGTATCTGAGTAAATTTATATGAATATAATTAATTTAGCAAATTAAATAATAATAATAATAATAATAATAGATTTTTATTTCTATCCCGCTTTTCCGCAATAATCAAAGCGGCGTACAGATTAAAATTCCAACATCAAAATGCATACATAGCGATAAAAACAATGTATAAAAATATCATATTAAAAACAATTACACAGCCAGCTGAGTTGAGGAACCATAAAACCTTACAAAAATCAATTACAAAATTACAAAATAGGGGAAAAGGACATGATGTCACATCTCATGGGGGGAAAGCTTGGCAAAAGAAAAATGTCTTAAGATTCTTTTTAAAGAGATCTAGGGAGGCGGTGGAGAGAGAGAGGGAACCTGCTGTGGAAGTGGTCTCCTCTGATGAAACATATTGCTGCCTATAAATTGCAAGCAGGGCCTCCCCCATCTGTTTCTGTGTGTGATTAGAGTTGCAGTTGGCATTGCTCAGGTACCATCAGGGGTAAAGACAGTTAATACTACATTTTCCTAATTCTAGTAGATGTATACATAATAAGGTTTATTTACTTTCAGAGGTGTATGGTGGATTTTGCCGCTAATGCCTGTCTTGGTCATCTTGCCCCTTTCTTCATTGTCCAACATAAATAATATTTGCTTTTGGCAATTGTACCCTAACAGTATAGCAAATGAGTACCAGGAAGACACACATCCCTGATATGTAGACTGCTATCCCAACCTGTGAATAACTTATTGCAACTAGCTTCCTGCTCCAATTTTTTGCAGAGTAATTTGGCATTTTTTCTGGGTGTGGCTGAAACATACTGTGGGCTTGCTTACTTCTGAAGTAAAATACTACATGGTTCAGTTCTGCTTCCCTTAGGACTTTTTCTGGCCCATAGCTGCAGGGGGATGGTTTAAGGTGGGGGAATCATTATCTGCCATCTCAGCAGTTTAATTTACACATTCTGGGTTGAGAGCCAATGCTGCCTTAGAGCAAATGGATCTGCTGTTAGGAATTTAAAAAATGGGAAAGGAGGAAGCATCAAATTCCCAAAATGTCATCTGGATCTGGGAAAAACAAGTGGCAAATTCAGGAGTTAAATCCACCATCTCTCAACACATTTGGGTGAACCTCTGTCTTGAATCTTGGCCATAAATCTCAACAGGTTGATTTGAGCCAGTCATGATTTCTCCTACACTCTAATGCACTCTTGCTTGCTTCTCTTAACAGCGAGGTTTCGGAAGCAACAGCATCAAATTCCTGGCTTCCTTATAAGTGAGACAGCATGTGTGTTTTATACCCTTGATTTTACTTAAATATATAGATATGTATAGGTATAGATGTGAATATAATAATAATAATAATAATAATAATAATAATAATAATAATAATAATAAATTTATTTATTTATTTATAGCCCACCCAATCACAAGGAATCCAGGCGGGTTACAATAATAAAAATAGAGAGAATAAAATAAAATACAAAAAATAAATAAAATAGAATAAAATTAAAGAGAGCGAAGTGAGTACATTCACAGTTAGGCCTGATGGAAGTTGGGCCTCTCTTTTTCACTCCCTCTCAGGTCTGATGATGATGTCATGGAGGGAGGACGCTTCTTGAGGCAAGGATTTTATTTTAATTAATTTTAATTTAATTCTTCTCATTAAATTTAAGAGAAGAATTGGTGGACAGAGTGACGTAAGTCACAGTAAATGGGGAGTAGAACTAGGTAGGGAGGGCCTGTCGGAAGAGATCCGTCTTAAGAGCCTTCTTAAAGGCTGTAAGAGTAGAAATGTCATGGATCTCCTTCGGCAGGTCATTCCATCGCTTCGGAGCTGCGATGGAAAAGGCCCTCTGGGTGACTGAAGTTAGCCTAGATTTTATTGGCTGAAGTAGATTCTTCCCCGAGGACCTTAGAGTGCGGGACGGACAGTATGGAAGTAGGCGATCTCTTAAGTATTCTGGACCCAAGCCATGTAGGGCTTTGAAGGTAATCACCAACACCTTGTACCTTGCCCGGAAACTAATTGGCAGCCAGTGAAGGGATTTCAAAACCAGTGTTATGTGATCGGTACGACGAGTACCTGTAATTAACTTGGCTGCCATATTTTGTACAAGTTGAAGTTTCTGAACTTGGCACAAGGGTAGCCCCATGTAGAGCGCATTGCAGAAGTCCAATTGAGAGGTGACCAGAGCATGTACAACTGTTTCAAGGTCTCCCAGTTCCAGGAAGGGGCGCAGCTGGCGTATCAACCGAAGCTGATAACAAGTGCTCCTGACTGTCGCATCTACCTGACCTGTCAGGTGAAGTGACGAGTCAAGGAGCACCCCCAAGCTGCAGACAGAGTCTTTCAGGGGAAGTGTGACCCCCATCCAGAACTGGCTGACATAATTCCATACCTGGGCTTGGGTTTCCTATAACGAGTATCTCCATCTATATAGGTATAGAACTTAAACTGGATAGATATGCAGAGCTACAAAATGACAGATCAATTGTCCAGATAAAAAGTGTGGACTTTGAAGCCGCTACCAGCCTTCAGCCAGCTATCATATCCCCTCTTAACTGTCTTCTCCAGGCTAAACATACCCAGCTCTCTAAATTGATCTCTTTCAATTCTTTTCATCTCTTTTAATCTCTTTCAAATATACATATTTCTCTGTGTGTGTGTATGCATGCATGCATTCGTGTCTCACCACCAGCTTAACAACATGGATGGGTGTCACCTTCCTCTTCTTCAGGTTTTATATCTAAACACAACAGAGAGTTCTTCCTACTTCTTCATTACTCTTTATCATTAACTCTGCATTTTGGGCAGTTAATCTGCCTGGCAAAAGTATGGTCAGGAAGCAACCTTTAACTGTTAATGTTTAACCAGCCCAATGCTTACTCCAGCAAGTCATTACTCTGGCACTGCTGGGGATCACAAGGTAAGCAGAGCCAAACAGGCATTTAGTTCTGCAAAGTTACCACCAAAGTTAGATCTACTCTAAAATAAAGATCCAAGGGCCTAAATACCCTAAAGGCACTAGATCCTGTCTGATATTGGAAGCTAAGCAGGTTAAGCCCTGTTTAGTACTTCAATGGGAGACCATCAAGGGATACCAGGTGCTGTAGGATTGATTTCAGAGGAAGGAACTGGCAACACCACCTCTGGGTCTTCCTTGCCTAAGAAATCCTATAATGGGGTTGCACACACAACATAGTGGAATTAAATTATGGTGGAAAACCAAATGAATCCTGAGACTGGCAAATAAAGGAAGTAGAACTCTCTGTCATAGGAATTTATCACATGGGAGGAAATTGGGACTTTAAACAGTGATTAACCCAAAAAAATTGGGCAGTTGACATTAAAACACTATTAAAATGAGATTAGCACAAGAGCCATTATCCTGTGAATAACCAGGGAATAAACAGTAAAAAGTCATTCATGGGGAAATCCCGTGAATGATTTGTTGCTGTATCTTGCCTGGTTATTCATGGGTTAATGGCACTTTAATCACATTTCACCTCGACGTTCTGTGAAAACCATTAGTGCAGTTGTGTGATAATATTGGGCTATTCGTGGGATAATATCACTTTGAAAATGATGTCGTGTGAAAACCATTAGCGGAATTGTGGGATTATCATGGGTTAATCACCATTTATACTTCCAATTGTCCCCCATGTGATAGACTCCATAGAGCTCTAGAGCCTCACCAAACTGCAAACCCGAGATTTCCATAGTGGGAGTGAAATATTGCTCTTTATTCATACAGTGTGGATGGGCACCTTAATCTACTAGCTATCTCTTGGCAATGTAAACATCTGGAGGGTCTTTTGTATTAATGCAATTCTGAGACAAGACACAGGAAACACTGTGACTTCTCTAGCACTGTACCTCCATGTTTTTTCTAAAGATCTGGAGGCACAGAGATGGCACTGACTGGGTGGTTAGTAAGAAACAAAACAAACAAACAAACAAAAAATCCCACCCTCTTTAGACCAATCTCTTGGAATGAGTTTGAGCATTGTTGACATGGCTGATTCATTGTTGACTGAGATCAAGAGGCTCTGATAGAACTATGGGAATGAACAGACTAAAAGCTCATTGGATCCATGTTTGATATTAGTGCTTTGAATTCTGCCCCTCAACAAATCTAGAAATTATTAAGTGACAAAGGACCGAAATAGATGGCCCTGAAGAAGCGGCTTGACGCCGCCCCTTTAAATGCAGGGTTGGGGTTGTGGCAACAGCACCCCACAGCCCCAACCCAGCTTTTTGCTGGCATAAAAAGAAGCAGCAAGTCTACCGCTCCTTTTTGAGCTGGAAAAAAGCCAACTTTTCCAATGCTGCGCCGGCTTTGCAGTGCTCCTGTGGAGTGTGATGTGTACAGTATATGCCACTCTGCCAAAGTGCCACAAAGCTGTAGGAGTGTGAGGTGCCCAAGATCACCCAGTGGGTTTCCGTGGCCAAGTGGCAATTCAAACCCTGGTCTTCAAAGTCATATTCCAACACACAAACCACTATGCTACGCTGGCTTTCCATTTCAATGTGCTATTGTATTTAATGAAGCTTGAGCTTCAATGGATTTTGGTACCTATGGGTAGTCCTGGAACCAAACCCCAGCAGATACACAAGTCCTTCTTTAGATAATGCTTTGTGTTCCCCTACTTCTGTGGAGCAGAGATATTGACTTCCATGTGCATAAGTCCCTTTTTGAACAGTATTTCATGATTGCTGCTTTTGGGGAACAGAGTTATCAATTTCCCTTGAATGTCCATGAATTTATTATATTCCCCCTTAAAGCTATACAATCATTACAACATCTTGTAACAATCAATTCTGGTTTGATGTTGTTTGCAAGAACTATTTATTTTCAACTGTCCTGAATCTTCCCATTTAGTTTCAGTGAATGATCCTGAGCTCTTCTGGCATTGCATATCCTCTGACTCTCCTGATTTAGAAGGTACAGTTCTGATTAAGTTTATCACCCCATTTTTTTCAGCTGCTTTTAACATGACTCAGTCTCCCCCTCCCACTTTCCCTTTTGTCCTCAGCTTACTTCCATTGCGCAAACTGAGGTCAATGTGCAAAATTCAATAAGCTCAGCAGGGAGGAGAGGATGTGAAATCTTACCCTTCCCTGTAGACTCAGGCAAACTGCTCAAACCTTTCCTACGCGGTGTGATCTTCCTCATTAATAACTTTTGCCATGTTGACTACACCCTGATTTTTCATCTGTGAAATGCTGGAGAAGCTACTATTAGAACAGGATACAGAGAAACAGAATGGTTCTCAACTGGAAAGGGAGCCAGACAAGGCAGGGTTAGATTCAACAAAAAGAGGAGTGAAGATCAGAGGGAAGAATAAATTGTTTAGAATATGCAGATGACATCATACTGGCAGAAAAAAACAAAGACTTGGAACAATTACTAGGGAAAGTCAAAGAAGAAAGTAATTAGGCAGGCTCAATCAAATGTATTTACCTGTCCCTGAAGGCTATGAACAGTCAGGGGATTCTGTTGGTCTACTGTCCACCCTGTTGCCTAATAGACTCCCTGGCCAAGCTGACACAGCTGGTGTTGGAGCTGGTGTGGAGTCTCCCAGGCTTCTTGTACTGGGAGACCTCACTATCCCCTTTGAGGCCGTCTCACTAGATCTGACAGATGCAGCTTGGGAGTTCATGATTACCATGACAACCATGGGCCTGTACCAATTAGTCTCAGGGCCAACACATTATGCAGGTAATACACTCGATGTGGTCTTTAGTACGGACCAGGAACAGCCGTGGGCAGAGGTGATCTATACCTCTGCTCTGTCATGGATGGACCATTTCCTAGTCAAGGTGTGACTGAAGGTGACTACCCATATCCCTCTTGGGGGTGGAGGACCCATTAGAATAGTCTGCCTTTGAAGGCTGATGGAACCAGTTAGGTTCCAGGAGGCCTTAGAGGGTTTTATGGTTGGGAACGACAGCGATTCTGTCAAAGTCCTGGTTGATACCTGAAATAACGATCTTATCAGGGCCATAGACATTATTGCTCCCGAGCGTCCTTTCCAGCCCGCTTCAAATAGAAAACCATTGTAAATAGAAAATCTTCAGAAAATGAAGTGGACTGCGCAATGACTAGAGCACCACTGGCGGAAACATCGACGCTTACCTGACAAGACACGCCATAGAGACTTTTTGGATTCCTATGGAGTAGCAATAGATGCAGCAAAGAACTTGTTCTATGCTGCACGTATTGCATCTGCAAGGTCTAGTCCAGCAAAGCTGTTTAGGGTGGTTAAAGAATTAACTCAGTTACCTTCTGCCCTGAACCCACTTTTAGAACCAACTAAAGCCTGCTGTGACGCTTTTAATGACTTTTTTGCAGATAAAATCTCTCAGATAAGAGGCGATTTGGATGCAGGCATTTTAACAGGAACAATTAGAGAGATGTCCAGTGACTCTGTGGACTGTATTAAACTGGATCACTTTGAGTTTGTAAATACCGATGAAATGGACAAGCTTCTTGGAAGTGTAAAGAGGACAATGTGCCCCCTCAATCCTTGCCCGTCATAGTTGACCACACAGGGTGGGGATGCAGTAAAATATTATTGCAATTGATAATCAATGCATCCTTCAGGGAGGGAATATTTCCATCACAATTAAAACAAGCAACGGTTAAACCGCTTTAAAAAAATCCCTGGATCTCCTGGTGGGAAATAACTATAAACTGGTCTCCCTTTTACCATTCTTGGGCAAAGTAATCGAGAGGGCACTTGCCTTCCAACTCAAAGCTGTCTTGGATGAAGCCAATTATCTGGATCCATTTAAAACCAGCTTCAGGGCAGGATACGGAGTTGAGACTACCATAGTCGCCTTAGTCAATGATCTCCGTGTAGCCATCAACAGGGGAAGTGTGACCCTGCTGGTGCTCTTGGACCTCTCAGCAGCATTCGATACCATAGACCATGGTATCCTTCTGAAATGCCTGAGAGAGAAAGGTATTGGGGGCACTGCGCTCCAGTGGCTCCATTCTTACCTCTCAGGCAGATTCCAGATGGTGATGCTGGGGGACAGCTGCTCCTCTAAGAGAGAGCTGACATCTGGCATCCCTCAGGGCATCATCCTGTCCCCCATGCTGTTTAACATTTACATGAAGCCTCTTGGTGAGATCATCCAGAGAGAGGGGTGTGTGGTGTCATCAGTACGCTGATAACACCCAAATCTACTTCTCTATGTCTCCGACTGCTGCAGTGACTAAGGATGGCATCTCTCCTCTGGATGCCTGTTTTAAGTCGGTAATGGGCTGGATGAGGGAAAACAAACTCAAGTTGAATCCAGAGAAAATGGAGGTACTCGTGATAGGTACCCCAAGTCCAGGGAAGGAGATTTGTCAACCAGTCCTAGATGGGGGTCACACTTCCCCTAAAGAACAGGTTTGGGAGTACTCTTGGATTCATCCCTACAGTTATCATCTCAAATAGATGCGACGGGCAGGAGTGCTTAGTATCAACTTTGGTTGATACACCAACTGCGCCCCTACCTGGACCAAAAGGACCTTGAAACAGTGGTACATGCACTGGTAATTTCTCGTTTAGATTTCTGAAATGCACGGAAACTTCAATTGGTGCAAAATGCGGCAGCCAGAGTGGTCACTGGTACATCAAGGTTTGACCACATAACACCTATGTTAAAATCTCTTCACTGGCTGCTGATTAGCTTTGGGGCACAATAAAAGGTGTTGGTTATTACCTTTAAAGCCCTACATGGCTTGGGCCCGAGTTACTTGAGGGAACGCCTCTCCCTACATAATCTGCCCCGCATTCTCAGAATAACTGGGAAGAACCAACTAGAATTACAAACAACTCAATTGGTTTCAACCTCCCAAAGAACCTTCACCGCAGTAGCTCCAAAATTATGAAACAGCCTCCCAGAGGAGACCCGTCTTATCACCTCCTTGGATGCTTTCGAGAGGGCGGTTAAGAGGAATCTCTTCTGGAGAACTTATCCACCTGACCTCATATAAGAAATACTGTTCCTTCCTTCCATGAATTTGTATTTTTCCATCCTACTGTCAATTTTGATAAAAATTATTTTAATGGAATTAGTAGTTAACTTTTACTGTAATTTATTGTTGTACTCTGTGTATTTTATTGGGCTGTGATCCCGCCTCAATCCATCTGGGAGAGGCGGGAAAATATAAATAAAAATTTATTATTATTTATTATTAATGTTGAACAATAAGAAAACAAAAATAATGAACACAGAGGATTTACATAAATTCAGTAGTTAAAGACTTCCCATAACTTGGATCAATAACTGATCAGTACAGAGATTACAGTAAAAACAAATAATCAGAAGAAAGCTAGGATTGAGAAGGACATCTATGAAAGAACTAGGTAAAATCCTAAAGTGCAAAGATACAAAACCAAAAACTAAAATTAAGATTCTTCAAGCCATTGTATTTCCTATTACCATGTATGGATGTAAGAGCTGGACAGAAAAGAAAGCAAATACAGTGGGCCCTTACCTTATGCACCTGCCGCCCCCCCCCCCACATAAGGCAAAACCTACATATGCTCGAACCCTGTTTAATATAATGGGGCTTGTACTTGCGATACGGCAGTGTGTGCACAGAGAGTGTGCGCCATTCATTCTTTTACCGTGCAGCTTCAGTGTAAGCTGAAAGCTGCGTATAGCACACCTGCGCATGGCACAGCACACTGTAAGAAAAAAATCAATTCATTTGAGATGTGGCGAAGGAGGACAGTGCTGATACTATGGGAAGTCAAAAAGACAAACAAATGGGTCCTAGAACAAATCAATCTCTTCCTGGAAGCCAAAATGATTGTATTTAGGCTGTCATACATTGGCCACATGATGAGGCATGACTCCCCAGCAAAGACAATAATCCTAGGAAGGGTGGAAGACAGTAAAAAGAGAAGAAGACCACATACCAGATGGATAGATTCAAACAAGGAGGCCATGGCTCTGAACCTGCAGGTCCTGGGCAGAACTGTTGGAGACAGGGGGTCTTGGAGGTGTATCATTCATGGAGTCATAATGATGACTCAAAGGCATTTAACAACGATAGTATTACTAGACACTGGAACCCATCTTTTGTCTCCATACCATGCATTATTTTATATTCTTCTCTATCATATCTTCTTTAATTGCCCCCCACCCAAGCTAAGCAAGCCCAAATGTTGTAAGCTTTCAGCTCTAGAATGCCATTGTTGGGAGTCTTTTTGCCAAATCAGCTTCTAGCCTAAGACATCACATTAGTTGAACTAATAAGAGCCATCACTGCTAACAAAAACCCAAACCCTTAGTGTATTACAAAATGGATGATTCCTCCAAATGTTTCAGACATCCTGGCTCCACACACCTTCCTTATTTCTGACAGCTTTAAGTATAGCACACAGTGCTGAGTCTGAGTGAATTGTAAAGCAGTCCCAAGGACACTGGTTTTTTTTCCAGCTCAGTTTCTCATGTACATTGCTCTGTGGGCTGCTTCAGACATGAGACATTTTTAAAAGCATAGATAACATCACTGCAAGAATTTCCTACATGTAGCCACATGCTTGCCGGTATTAAACCCATTTGCAAACACATTCTGCTATAAATACATGCATAGCTTTCATAAGTAGCTTTCAAAAGTAGCTTGTTCCCATGATTGTCTATATGTAGCAAAACAGACAAAACTGTATGATATACATCAATTTGTGCAGTGAATTATGATTTTAAGATCATATAACTGATTATGAGATATACATCAGGACAGGACAGCAGGTTACAAAGAAGTAACCTGGTGGCACAGTGGTTAAATGTCAGTACTGTAGCCACAATGTTGTGAGGGCTCCAGCTTGACTCAGCCTTCCATCCTTTCGTAGGTCGGGTAAAATGAGCACCCAGCTTGTTGGGGGCAATTGGCTTACAGATTGTAAACCACTTAGAGAGTGCTGAGTTCATTATGAAGTGATATAGAAATGTAAATGCTATTGCTTTTGCTGTTTTACTTTAAATTCACTTCATGTTATCCCCCCCCCCTATGGAATGCGGGACCTAAAGTGTTGAAAAGCTATAACTAAGGGGCTGTCCACATGGACCAAAAGGCCTGTGTTCCTCCTGGCATCATGTCATCCTGTTTGCCAATGCAGGCCAAAACCCTGGGGCCAGGATCAGGCCAGATCCTGACAGACTGAATGCAAATTTGGTGGATCTGACTCAATCCCAGGTTAAACAGCCCTTACCCTGGGTCAATTTGACCCCAATATGCCATGGAGTTTCCTGGAAGCCTCCATCACTTCATCTAATGTGGAAATGGTGCACCTAACTATGTGGGTACATCTAGGTGCCCCATTTTTGCATCAGACATGGTGATGGGGAACTTCCCAGTAGAAGTGAACATGCTGAAAGGTATGGAGTGCATGCCAGTAGCGGGTTCTTAGGCTGGCACAGGGACAGGCATGTAAGCACCCATCTGTCCCCACGCCAGTCTGGGGACCAACGCAGATAAATACTTGGGCAGGAATAGCACAGGGTCAGCCCATGTTTTCCTTCCCTGTCTGTCTAAGTCCTCAGTGAAATAACACATTTGTAATCTTTCACTGAAAACTGTATGTTTTGCATACAGTTAGCCTTCTCTTGAATCCCAGGTAAGGCAAGGAAAGTCTGGAGAAGCATTGCCAGTTGATATGAAGAGAGCAGTACAAGGCAAGATGAATCAACGGAGATTAAAAAGAATCTTCTGCTTCTTCCTAAACCTGTTCTTCAGTGACTAAAGGTGAAAATGTGAAGGTACTGGTATGGCAGGGGATATGCAAGTGAGTGTAGTCAGCAGCTGCTCCTTCCTTGGTTATTTTGAGAACCATGACAAAGAGGATTTGCTTGTGTTGCTGCCTAGAGACCAACTCTGAGCAGCTGCCTCTACCCCAAATGCACACACACCCTGCTTCAGACAGTATGACAAAAACAGCCAGAAAAGAGCACCATCCTCTCTCACTCACTTGCATTTTTCCCATTGCGCTATTTCACCCAGTTCTTCTTCCCAACAATCTAAACAATTAGAAAGGAAGTTGTGTGTTACAGACCGCCGAAAAGTGGCAGCCTGTACCCGCCCCTTTCCCCAGGGTATCGGGGCCTCAGTGGCTAGAACGGCAGCCACTGAGGCCCCGATGCGCCTCTTTCCAGGCTGCGGGGAAGCAGCAAAAGGCCCCTTCCCCGCAGCCTGGAAAGGGGTGTCCTTGGGGCTTCAAGCCCCAAGAACACCCCATGGCAGCGAGGAGGAAGAGAAAGAGTCCGCTTGGCCCCTTTCTCCTTTGCGTCGCTGGGCGCAGCAATGTGAAGGCTGCGCTCAGCGGAGCAAACCAGGAAGGAGCTCTGAAACGGAGCTCCTTACTGCTCCACGCAAAGGGCGCACTAAGCGCCCTGGCACGAAGCGACAACGTCACATCCGTGCCGCCCCATATAGAAGCAGCGCGGTCGTGACGTCGTCATGGCGGCCCCCATGTAGATGGGGCGCCGCCATTTTGTACGGACTCAGTCCGTAGTAGGGTTAGGGGAGTGTGGAAGCACCGCACCTTCCTAACCCTAGTACGGACTGACTCCGTACTAAAAGGCCAGTTTGCAATGGGCCAAAGAGACAGTGCCACATAATTGGTCCTTTTGACAGGTCCCAATGGACCCAATCCTTTTCAATGTGCTGTCCTCCCTCCCAAAAAAGTGTGAGAGCATGGTGGATCCTTCTAGACAAGACAGATGATCAGAGACAATGGTCCAGTCCTTGCTGACTGTATGGAAACTGAGAAAGAGAGGGAGGCCTCATGGATGCCACATGTCTTTTCTCTATGGTGTAGAGATGAAGGAATATGGTCATTTTTTGTCTGTCTCGCATTCTATTTTTACAAATCAAAAGCTTTTTCTGTACTGAATACATTTGCAGATGTTGGTAAATTTTTCAAAACAAAACCCTTTTGCACAAGCACTGGCTTACTTCAATAGGTACAGCTATTCCCAGCATGAGAAGGACCATGTTGTACTTTTTTTGCCATTTGGGTATTAAAGATGAAAAACTTCTCAGGAAAAAAATGTTGGCAACCCCAGAGGAAGGTAAAAGCAACCCATCTCTAAACTAATACTGTCAAGAAAATCCTGTGATAGGGTGTTTTATCGTGCGTATGTGCTTTCAAGTTGCCTTTCAATTTAAGGCAATCTCATGAATTTCATAGGGTTTTCTTGGGCAAGGAAACCTTAGAGCTGGTTTTGCCAGTTCCTTCCTGCGAAATACAGCCTACAGCACCTCCTCATCAAGTGCTCCCATCGAAGTGCTAACCACACTTGACTTCCAAGATCAGATGGGATCTGGTTCCTTTAGGTATTTAGGCCCTCAAGTTTGCCTTTGTGTTGCCCTAAGTCAGAAACTACTTGAAGGCACACAACAAAGATGTCAGATAATTTGACCAATCTCTTTTTTCCCCCAAGACTGCCCAGAAAAAAAAATCTAACTCTTACCAAGTAATTGTTACTATGCATTTTTAAGTCTTATCTGACTTATGACAACCCTAAAATAAACCTATCCTGGAGTTTCCTTGGCAAAAATTGTTCAGAGATTTGCTATGGCCTTTCTTTAAGGCTGAAAGTGACTTGTCCAATTTTTCCATGGCCTAGCAGGGATTCGAACCCTGGTCACCTGGAGTCCTTATCCACTATACCATGCTGGCTCAAACAAGTTGTAATCAAGTTAAAACAGGCATCCACCCAATTCTAATTTACTTAGAGGCAGAGTAGGAATTATCCAGATGTTTCTGGACCAACTCCCACAGCCTAGCCAAAGGGTGAGAAATGTTTTGAGCTGCAGTCCAACAACATCTGAAGGGCCACATGATTTATTCCAACCCAACCTAGAAGCACATAGTTGGTATAAAAACTCGAGGGAACACTGTCTTTCCATGCAGGAGACTCACCCACCCACCCACCCTTAAGTAGAGTTGCCAGGCTGAAAATGGAGAGGGCTTCTGTAACTTTAATGGTTGTAGAGCCAATGGTCTGAGCATTGTGCTAATTCTGGAGAACAGTGTTCGAATCCCCCTCAGTCATGAGAATCCACTAAATGCCCTTGGGCAAATCACATGCTCTCAGCCTCAGGGGAAGGCAAAGACAAACCACCTCTGAACATCTTGCCAAGAAATCCCCATGACAGGGTCACCATAAGTTGGAAATGATGAAGGTGCACAACAAGAAATTTTGTTTGGTTACTTGTTGCACAACAAGCTAGACTTGCTGAAATCCCTTCTTCCACACAACCATTAAAGCCATTATAGCCCAGCAGTCAGTACTAGGAGTAAAGAAGGACAACTTTGAGCCCGTACAGACAGGACAAAATAAAGCTGCTTCAGGTCTCTTTGGAGGTATGCTATTTAAATGATGCATGTGTCCTAAGAGGCTGGAGTCCTAAGGACTGGAGTGCAGCTTTGGCGCAGCTTCTGGCCTCTTAGGACACATGCATCATTTAAATAGCATACCTCATCAAATCATAGACTCATAGAGTTGGAAGAGACCGCAAGGGCCATCCAGTCCAACCCCCTGCCATGCGGGAACGCTCAATAAAAGCATCCCTGACAGATGGCCTTCTAGCCTCTGCTTAAACACCTCCAAGGAAGGAGACTCCACTACACTCCGAGGAAGGAGTGTGTTCCACTGTTGAACAGCCCTTACTGTCAGGAAGTTCCTCCTGATGTTGAGGTGGAATCTCTTTTCCTGCAGTTTACATCCATTGCTTCGGGTCCTAGTCTCTGGAGCAGCACAAAAAACCTTGCTCCCTCCTCAATATGACATCCCTTCAAGTATTTAAACAGGGCTATCATATCACCTCTTAACCTTCTCTTCTCCAGGCTAAACATCCCCAGCTCCCTGTGTCTTTCCTCATAGGGCATGGTTTCCAGACCCTTCACCATGACTGAGATTTCCTGCATGGCAGGAGGTTGGCCCTTGGGGTCTCTTCCAACTCTATGATTCTATGGAACGGTGACTGCTGTAGAAGCTTCCTAGGTCCAAAACAGACTGCAGCAATAATCCAGTTTGAGACCGTTTCAACTATCCTGGCTTAATGCTAGGGAATTCTGGGAACTGTAGTTTTGTGAGACATTTATCCTCTGTCAGAGAGAGGTCTAGTACCACAGTAAACTACAATTCCCAGGATTCCGTATCACTAAGCCAGGGCAGTTAAAGCGGTGTCAAACTGGATTGTTTAGCAGTGTATTTTGGACCCTCTTCCTTTTGAGATTATTATTATTATTTTATTTCTCCTCATGGCTCGAGACAGGTTACAACACAGTTAAAAACACAAATTAAAATACACATATCATCGACTACCCTGTCTTGTACCTTTTAAATAATTTCAACACTATTGTTTTATTGTTATTGTTTATAGTTATGATCTATTGGTTATGGTGGGTGGATGGGTTTCTGGGACATTGTATTTTATTGTATTTTAATTTTGTTAGCCACCTCAATCTTATTGGAGAAGCGGGGTATACTGTACATATATTTTATTATTATTATATATTGTTATATATTAATTATTATATTAAATTATTATTATTATTATTATTATTATTATTATTATATTTAACTCGGAGTGTGTTTTTGTGTAAAAACATAGACTGTCTCCTCAGGGTTTCTGCAGAATATAAATATATTTTTATTATATTATAACATATTATTATATATTATACATTAATTATATTATTATTATTATATTTAACTCGAAGGAGTGTGTATGCTTTTGTGGAATAACACAGAGTGTATCCTCAGGGTTTCTGCAGGGTATAAATATATTTTATTATTATATTATAATAATAATATATTATTATATATTAATTATTATTATATTTAACTCGAAGGAGGTTTGTTTTTTTGTGTGATAACATAAAGTGTCTCCTCAGGGTTTCTAGGCGTTCCTGAATAGCGGGGGGAGCAATCAAAGGCGAGAAGAGCCGCCGCTTTCCCGCCCTTTCTAGGACATTCTGAGGAGGGCACCTCCAGCGGGAGGGGCAACCCTACTGAGAGAAGGAAGAGCCTTCCAACTCAACAGACTCCGCTCCCTTCTCCAACCGCCTTCTTCTCTGCCGCGTGAGGGGGGAAGACTGAGCGCTCCGCCCCAACGGTAGCGATGACGTCATCTCGCTAAAACCTGCAGAATGTTCCCCGCCTTGAAGAGGCGCCGAGCGAGACATATAGCACAGGCGCAGTCACGTCCTACTAATGGAGAAAGTACCCCTCCCCCACAGGGGGGGAAAGTCTCTCGCCCCGCGCACGCGCGCTGCCCTGTAGTCGTTATAGGAGTTAGAATAGAATGGGGGGAAAGAGGCATATAATAGAAGGAGGAGTCTAACGCGCGCATGCGCTAGATGCCTCCGCCTCCTGCCCTCTTTCCTTGGAACCATGGAATGGAGAGAGGCCCCGCCCACTTCCCCGCCCCCTCCCTTCTCTGTCAGTGAAGGTTCCCGATGGTTCTGGAACGAGGCGGCGGCGCGGGTATAAAAGGCGGGCAAGAGGCGGGGCGCCGCGCAGTGCGGTGAGTGAGCAATCAGGGAAGCATCTCTCTGTCGCAGCAGACAAACGGTTTCGCAGCTCTCTGGAAGCCTTCGCGCCGCCAAGGTGAGTGCGCCGCTCGCAATAGCCGGCCGTTAATGAGCCGGACTTAGACACAAGGAGCGGGATACCGTTATTGGCGAAGAGGCTCCCGAAGGGAAAGATATAAACGAAGCCCGGCTCTCTTTTGTGGCCCCGAGAGGACCCCCCCCGGGGCGTCCTTCTTTTAGAGGACCCTGTCCTCCATTTCCCCCTAACGTCCAGGAGGCGTTCCGAAAGGTCCTCCATTTTGAGGAGACGGCTAAGAAACGTGGATTTCATATCGATATCGGTATTCCTAGGTTTTATTTGTGGCCCGAGGGGGGCAAACCGGCGTCCTCCTTTTAGAGGACTCCGTCCTACATTCCCTCCGACCAAGAGGCGTTCCGAAAGGTCCTCCATTTTGATCACACAGTTAACTAGGATGGGCTTATATTAATATCTGTGCTTTTAGCTTTGTATTTGCGGCCGTGACGGCAAGAAAGAGGAACGGTCTGCCCTCCTTTTCCCGGACACGTCCTGCATTTCCCGCCTTCTGCCCTCCGTTTTGAAGATGCCCGGAGCCACGGAGCCGCGCCTTTACGGGGCCCTTTCAAAGCTTTTACTTGGAAGACGGGCTCCCCTCCTTTTGGGGGAGGAGGAGGAGGAGCTCTCCAGACCCGGTCCCTTTCCGTCGGGGAGAGCAAGGGCCGTTTGAGGGATAGCGAAGGAGACGTTGATCTGGAAGGGGAAGGAGGAGAGAGAGGCAGGGCGAAGCACAGTCCTCCTTCTGCCCGAGAGGGATCCCGAAATGCCCTTTCCTCCAATAAGAGCCAGGGCTTGATCTTTCTGGGAGCCTTCTGGGCTTCTATCCCCCTCCATTTCCCTTGAAGGCATTCAGATCTAAGAGGCAGACGTTTTACGCTTATATGTCACGGCTCTTAGGTGGCCATGGCCTCCGTCTTGAGCAGGACGAAGAAGCCGAGGGGGGTGTCTTCAGAGGTCTTATTTGGCCATTTTGAGGAGGGCGAGCGTTAACCTTCTTCTCGGGAGCCTTCCTGCCTTCCCTTGAGAGGAGCCTTCCTAGTTCCTAAACTTGGGCATGGCTTCCATTTCTCTGGGAAGGTCCACCATTTTGGAGGAGGAGGAGGAGGAGGACGGGGGGAATGGCGGCGGAGGCACATGCGGCTCCCTGGCGGCCGCGAGGGAGGAAGGAAGGCGGGGCTTCCCAGGGGGAGGGAGGGAGGGAAGGCTCT